>NC_041408.2:85793611-85926111 GCF_900747795.2 Erpetoichthys calabaricus
TTTTCCACTTTCTCCTCTTCTTCTTCCTCCTCCTTCTTCTTCTTCTCCTCCTCCACTTCCTCCTCTTCCTCTTTTTCTTCCTCCTCCTCCACTTCTTCTTCTCCCCTCCTCTTCCTCCTCTTCCTCTTTTTCTTCCTCCTCTTCTTCTCCTCCTCCTCTTCTTCTTCTTCCTCCTCCTCCACTTCCTCCTCTTCTTCTTTCTCCTCCTCCACTTCCTCCTCTTCCTCTTTTTCTTCCTCCTCTTCTTCTTCTTCTTCTTCCTCCTCCTCCTCTTCCTCCTCTTCTCTTCCTCCTCCTCCACTTCCTCCTCTTCTTTCTCCTCCTCCACTTCCTCCTCTTCCTCTTTTTCTTCCTCCTCCTCCACTTCTTCTTCTTCCTCCTCCTCCACTTCCTCCTCTTCTTCTTTTTCTTCTTTCTCCTCCTCCACTTCCTCCTCTTCCTCTTTTTCTTCCTCCTCCTCCACTTCCTCCTTTTCTTCTTCCTCCTCTTCTTCTTTTTCTTCTTTATCCTCCTCCACTTCCTCCTCTTCTTTTTTCTTTTTCTTCTTTCTCCTCCTCCACTTCCTCCTCTTCCTCTTTTTCTTCCTCTTTCTTCTTCCTCCTACTCCTCCTCCACTTCCTCCTCTTCTTCTTCTTCCTCCTACTCCTCCTCCACTTCCTCTTCTTCTTCCTCCTCCTCTTCTTCTTCCTCCTCCACTTCCTCCTCTTCTTCTTCCTCCTCCTCCACTTCCTCCTCCTCCACTTCCTCCTCTTCCTCTTTTTCTTCCTCCTCCTCCACTTTTTCTTCTTCTTCCTCCTCCACTTCCTCCTCTTCTTCCTCCTCCTCCACTTCCTCCTCTTCTTCTTCCTCCTCCTCCACTCCTCCTCTTCTTTTTTCTTTTTCTTCTTCTCTCCTCCTCCACTTCCTCCTCTTCCTCTTCTTCTTCCTCCTCCTCCACTTCCTCCTCTTCTTCTTCCTCCTCCACTTCCTCCTCTTCTTCTTTTTCTTCTTTCTCCTCCTCCACTTCCTCCTCTTCCTCTTTTTCTTCCTCCTCCTCCACTTCTTCTTCCTCCTCCTCCACTTCCTCCTCTTCTTCCTCCTCCACTTCCTCCTCTTCTTCTTCCTCCTCCTCCACTTCCTCCTCTTCTTTTTTCTTTTTCTTCTTTCTCCTCCTCCACTTCCTCCTCTTCCTCTTTTTCTTCCTCCTCTTCTTCTTCTTCCTCCTACTCCTCCTCCACTTCCTCCTCTTCTTCTTCCTCCTCCTCCTCCTCCACTTCCTCTTCTTCCTCCACCTCCTCTTCTTCTTCCTCCTCCTCCACTTCCTCCTCTCCTCCACTTCTCTTCTTTTTCTTCTTTCTCTCCTCCACTTCCTCCTCTTCCTCTTTTTCTTCCTCCTCCTCCACTTCTTCTTCTTCCTCCTCCACTTCCTCCTCTTCCTCTTTTTCTTCCTCCTCCTCTTCTTCCTCCTCCTCCACTTCCTCCTCTTCTTTTTTCTTTTTCTTCTTTCTCCTCCTCCACTTCCTCCTCTTCCTCTTTTTCTTCCTCCTCTTCTTCTTCTTCCTCCTCCTCCTCCTCCACTTCCTCTTCTTCTTCCTCCTCCTCTTCCTCCACTTCCTCCTCCTCCTCCTCCTCCACTTCCTCCCTCTTCCTCTTTTTCTTCCTCCTCCTCCACTTCTTCTTCACTCCTCCTCCACTTCCCTCCTCTTCTTCTTCTTCCTCCTCCACTTCCTCCTCTTCTTTTTTCTTTTTCTTCTTTCTCCTCCTCCACTTCCTCCTCTTCCTCTTTTTCTTCCTCCTCTTCTTCTTCTTCCTACTACTCCTCCTCCACTTCCTCCTCTTCTTCTTCCTCCTCCTCCTCCTCCACTTCCTCTTCTTCTTCCTCTCCTCCTCTCTCTTCTTCTTCCTCCTCCTCCACTTCCTCCTCTTCTTCTTCCTCCTCCTCCACTTCCTCCTCTTCTTCTTTCTCCTCCTCCACTTCCTCCTCTTCCTCTTTTTCTTCCTCCTCCTCCACTTCTTCTTCTTCTTCTTCTTCCTCCTCCACTTCCTCCTCTTCTTCTTCCTCCTCCTCCACTTCCTCCTCTTCTTTTTTCTTTTTCTTCTTTCTCCTCCTCCACTTCCTCCTCTTCCTCTTTTTCTTCCTCCTCTTCTTCTTCTTCCTCCTACTCCTCCTCCACTTCCTCATCTTCTTCTTCTTCCTCCTACTCCTCCTCCACTTCCTCTTCTTCTTTTTCTTTTTCTTCTTCCTCCTCCTCCACTGCCTCTTCTTCTTTTTCTTTCTCCTCTTCTTCTTCTTCCTCCTCCTCCACTGTCTTTCCCTTTCCTTCTGCCCCCTCCCCCCCCCCACTCGATTTTCCTTTTTAAATGGGGATGTGGCACAGGTGTGGTGATTAGCAGCTCCCAACATCGCCCTGCCTCCTCACACACTGCAGTGCAGGTGAATTGTGTCTTTACAGAGGCGCAGCGCTTCCAGCTGCAACAATTCCTCTTGTGAAAGTCCCACCTAGGGCCAATGCAGTTTGCCAAATCAGACAAAGATTGGAGTAGAAGATACAAATCTATCTGCTCCACCAGGCTGGACAGGATCTGGAAAAGTTGCCCCCCAAACCCCCCCACATTTCGTTCCTCACATTTCATCCCTAATGCAATTTCGTCCCCCCCACATCTTGTCCCTGATACAATTTCACCCCCCACATTTCGCTTCTCACACTTTGCCCCACATATTTATCCTGTCACCTACCTGGATCATTTAAACCAGTGTTTCCCAACCTCTGTCCTGTGGACCCCCTGCGACTGCAGGTTTTTGTTCCAATCAGATTCCTAATCAGTGACAACACCTGATAGCACTGATCTCATTTCATTAGCTGTTATTATTTTTCTTTTATTCGACATTCAGAAACACACAGCAGCATGATTTTTACATTTATATGACATTTAGAAATATTTCTGTTTTTTGCTATCGATTTAAATGCTTAAGTCTCTTTTGTTGATTTCATTTTATTTTGCTCTTTCTCTGTGCAGTTTTTCCCCTTTGTTGTATCTTATTAATGACAATTAAAAACGAGCAGAGCAGACACCCAGGCAAACAACACGGAATAATCAAAGGCTGCATCTACTTTAGCATCAGACCCACTAACTAGTAAATGATGGATTAATTAAACAATTAGAACACCTAGAAAAGTAGAAGGAAAATCAAGATGAAAATATTGTTAAAAAGAAAAAAAGACATTATTCCCGTATAACTGCTTGGTACTTTTTAATATATATATATATTTTTTTACCAAACTTAGTTTTCTAATTTCTATATTGTTCCCAACACACAGAACTTGGGAAAAAACACATCACTTAATTAGCCCAGGAGTCCAATTAAAAACAGAAGCTGATTGGAACAAAAACCTGCAGCCACAGTGTGCCCCCAGGACCAAGGTTGGGAAACACTGATTTAAACTTTTTAAAAAAAATGATTATTACCTGTATATTATTGGTTTTTTTTTGTTTTTTTTAAATTTTATTTTATTTTAAGGGTGGCACAGTGGTAGCATTGCTGCCTCGCAGTAAGGGAGATCCCGGGTTCGCTTCCCGGGGTCCTCCCTGCGTGGAGTTTTGCATGTTCTCCCCGTGACTACGTGGGTTTCCTCCACAGTCCAAAGACATGCAGGTTAGGTGCATTGGTGATCCTAAATTGTTCCTAGTGTGTGCTTGATGTGTGTGTGTGTGTGTGTGTGTGTCCTGCAGTGGGATGGCGCCCTCCCCAGGATTGGTTCGTGCCTTGCGCCCTGTGTTGGATGGGATTGGCTCCAGCAGACCTCCGTGGCCCTGTGTTCAGATTCAGTGGGTTAGAAAAATGGATGGATGATTTAATTTTAAATATCAAAATAGTGTTCCATAGAACTAGAGTTACTGGCTATTTTCGCACATTTTTTTTCATCAGCACCATTTTTCAATTTATTGTGTCTGAACGCAGTGCAACATTTGCTGTTTTTACCGCCTGACTATCAGTGGTGTATCGTGGTGCTGAAGAACAACGTGGAGGGGTGGCGCAGGGGATTTCAGGAGCTTGTGCTACTTTATTCCCAAATTTATTTACTTTATTCTGAAAGCGACCAAGGCCGTCAGTAGGGTTGAGCTCCCATGCTGATGACCCGTGGCCCCGATGGACTAGTGCCCTCTGTCAGTCCTGGGTAGAACCTGTCCTGAAAAATACTCTCTCTCCCTTGGTCCTTCCATACTCTGGGCATCCCGGCTGGGTAAGGACCACATGTGAGTGGCAACATCCTTCACATCGTCTACAACTCTATGATGACCGTTGTGATTTTCATTATAAAGAGTTGTAAGTAGTCTCTGGACACAGCAAATCTGAAGGGATGGCAATGTCACGGGGCTGGAAAGTTGCATCAGTCCTGAGGACAAGTCACCAACAGTATGGGATGGTAGATGAGACCAGGAAAGCGGTTAAGGCTGCCAAAGTCACAAAAATTCCAACTCTTGCAGCAACAGCAAGCCTTTCCTTCTAACAACCTAAAGGAGCCATGTAAATAGAAAGAATCCATCATGTTGGTGCTGGCAAACACTGCTATAGATAGATAGATAGATAGATAGATAGATAGATAGATAGATAGATAGATAGATAGATAGATAGATAGATAGATAGATAGATAGATTTTAGTTAGGTACGAAGGATAAGATAGATAGATAGATAGATAGATAGATAGATAGATAGATATTTTAGTATAGTCGGCAGGATAGATAGATAGATAGATAGATAGATAGATAGATAGATAGATAGATAGATAGATAGATAGATAGATAGATAGATAGATAGATAGATAGATAGATTTTAGTTAGGTACGAAGGATAAGATAGATAGATAGATAGATAGATAGATAGATAGATAGATAGATAGATAGATAGATAGATAGATAGATAGATATTTTAGTATAGTCGGCAGGATAGATAGATAGATAGATAGATAGATAGATAGATAGATTTTAGTTAGGTACGAAGGATAAGATAGATAGATAGATAGATAGATAGATAGATAGATAGATAGATAGATAGATAGATAGATAGATAGATAGATAGATATTTTAGTATAGTCGGCAGGATAGATAGATAGATAGATAGATAGATAGATAGATAGATAGATAGATAGATAGATAGATAGAGCCTCCTGCATAGTTTTGTACCTGATTCTTATATTATGCACTTGTTAAAATAAATACTATTACTTCACCTGGTTTTTATCTTCTTCACCATAGTCTGCTGCACTTTACAGAGTGATGCATCATCACGCAGCATTTCTCCAGGTCTGCAGAGCAGCACTATGGACGCTCCCATCTCTGTCACTGCTGTGAGTTATTGCAAGCCTGACACTAAGCAGGATTCTTTATTGCTTTGCTCTTCAGTGCCATTGGCTGTTTCTTGTGTTTTTTCGTAACTATTTTTGTGTATCTTGCTGCATTTATTTTATCGTTTTATTTTGCGCTCAAAAGATGACCACACATCGGATTTCACAAAGTAACGTCAAACGATAACATCTCCAATAAGGCTGTCAACCTAAGCTTGATATTCAGACCAGTGATGGGGACTGAAAGGGTTACAGCACAAAGTGACGTCCTGCTAAGTCTTCCTCTCTCTGTTTCGATTGGACATGTCATGAGCTTCCAGGCATTAATTAGTTTTATTTTTTTGTGCCAGCTGAGTCCAAACTTTAGGGAACAGTCACACTGCGCCAATGTACTGTCACCTGTAACTCACTATAACAAGCATGTATGTATGATGTGGGAGGAAAACAGAATAAAGCGGGCAAAATCTACCCGGAAATAAGGGGAATGTACGTATCGCCCCCAGAAAATGACCAGGCTGGTCATCAAGTATGAGTTTCTATGTTTACAATGCAGCACTCTGTCCTCTGTTGTGTTCTTATTTATTTTTGAACAGTCAACACTATCATGGACTTTAGAAACAGATTCTAACTAACTGACAAAACTGTAATTAACATTTAGCTCTTTGTGCGTTATGTTCGGTTTCATTGATGCTAATCCAGAGAGAACGAGCGTGAAAAATAATAACTTTTATCTCTAAGAGTTTCAGGTTTTTTGTTTATGTGGTTGTCAATCAACTCTTTGTTATTTCTTGTGCTTCTCTCACCATTTCAATTGCATGAGGCCTGTAGCCTGATTAGATTATTTGTAAGTAATTCATGTCTACAATTTTCTTCAAATTGTTTTTAGATTTTTAAGTTATTTTTCTCCCTGTACAACCAGTGTCAGAGCTTGGTCCGCATTGCCGGCAGCAAGTCGAACCCGTTTCTGGTGAGAGTTGGACTCCGCCAGGGCTGCCCTTTATCACCGATTCTGTTCATAACTTTTATGGACAAAATTTCTAGGCGCAGCCAGGGCGTTGAGGGGGTCCAGTTTGGTGGGCTCAGGATTGGGTCACTGCTTTTTGCAGATAATGTTGTCCTGTTTGCTTCATCAGGCCGTGATCTTCAGCTCTCTCTATTGATTGGTTCGCAGCTGAGTGTGAAGCGGCTGGGATGGGAATCAGCACCTTCAAATCCGAGACCATGGTCCTCAGCTGGAAAAGGGTGGAGTGCCCTCTCAGGGTTGGGAGCGAGATCCTGACCCAAGTGGAGGAGTTCAAGTATCTCGGGGTCTTGTTCACGAGTGAGGGAAGAATGGAGCGTGAGATCGACAGGCGGATCGGTGCGCCGTCCACAGTGATGCGGGCTCTGCATCGGTCTGTCGTGGTGAAAAAGGAGCTGAGCCGTAAGGCAAAGCTCTCAATTTACCAGTCGATCTACGCTCCTACCCTCACCTATGGTCATGAGCTATGGGTAGTGACTGAAAGAACGAGATCGCGAATACAAGCAGCTGAAATGAGTTTCCTCCGCAGGGTGTCTGGGCTTTCCCTTAAAGATAGGGTGAGAAGCTCAGTCATCCGGGAGGAGCTCAGAGTAGAGCCACTGCTCCTCCACATCGAGAGGAGTCAGATGAGGTGGCTCAGACATCTGATCAGGATGCTTCCTAGATGCCTCCCTGGTGAGGTGTTCTGGGCACATCTAACCGGGAGGAGCCAGGACACGCTGGAAGAACTATGTCTCTCGGCTGGCCTGGGATCGCCTCGGAATTCCCCCGGAAGAGCTAGAAGAAGTGGCCGGGGGAGAGGGAAGTCTGGGCATCTCTGCTCAGGCTGCTGCCCCCGTGACCCAATTTTGGATAAGCGGAAGAGGATGGATGGATGAAGTTATTTTTCTCTTATACTGATAATTTCAGAATTAATTCGTCTTTAGAAGGATGTTGATAAGAGCAGGCCATTCAGCCTTATAGCATCCAGTTTACCTAATTTCTTCAAAATACTGTCAAGCTGAGTTTTGAAGACCCCCAAAGTACAGTCAATCCTTAACTTTCATGGGGGTAACGTCTCTAGAGAACGGCACAAATGTTGAAGATGCAAATGTTAACACGTTGAACATCTGTGGGGAAAAAGAGGGTTTGGTTCCCACAACCAACAAAAACCATAACATTTTCCTAGAAACTTCTCAAAATACGCTTTCTGCGTGAAATTCTTTATAGCAAACATAAATTCGGATAATATGCATGTTTCATAGCGTAGCAACTGTGCAATAACCTGTAAAATGCAGTTCACAAAGTAAAATAACTAACATTCAAAACATTTTCTCTTACTTGTTGTTCCCAAAAATTCTGTGACCTTTTGTGGTAACATCTCCATAAAAAAAAATAAAACTTTAGTTGGTTCTCTCAGAAGACGCCGAGACTGGTGACATCTCAACATCATCTCTGACGCTCTGTCCCTCACCACTAGCGAATGGTGTTGGAGATCATGAAGGACGAATCGGCCTGAAATAATCCATCAGCGACGTCTGCTTGATGCATTGATTGAAATCCTTAAGGGTCTCAGGGTATGAAAGTATAGGAGGGGCGAAGTGGCGTTTAACTTTGAGGCTGTGATCGATGATGTCTCCAGCCAGATGGTCGCAACCAACAGCAGCTGCCGACATTCCAGCACAAAGTTTATCTAACACCTTTATTTTTTCACTAAGCTACATCACTGACTTTGCACACTGGAAGATGTGTTAGTGAGACCAACAAGGGGCCCTGTGGTCTGAATGTGGATCAACAATCCCCCAGGGCAGTGATGGCGACACTATGCTATAAAAATGGTGTCATCCTTCAGATGAGACGTAAAACAGAGCTCCTGACTCTCTGTGGTCATTAAAGATCCCTGTGCATCTTTTGTAAAGAGTAGGGTGTTTCACGACATCCAGGCTAAATTGCCTATCATGGCCTGGTCATTCTGACCCCTAATCATCCCTTGTTTCTAATTCGCTAACTGTCTCTCACCCTTTTAATAGCTAATGTGGGGTGAGCATATTGGTGCAAAATGACTGCCATCGCATCAATGCTGTACATTGGAGGTGGCTGAAGTGACTCCCCACTCTCTAGGTAAAACGCTTTGAGTAGTGAGAAAAGCATTATATAAATGTAAAAAAATATTGTTATGATTATTTTTGAGCTTAGCACCAAAAGGACTTGCACTATACCTTGGGGGCAAAATTGCAACACAAAACTTGATTTTTTAAGCAAAAGAATTCAAAATGTTCAACCAGCGCAAGGGGAACTCTTTACTCTTTTCAGAACATATACAACATTGAGAAAGGCCTACAGAATTATTAAGGACCTCTGTTGTCCTGGGTTGTTGTTTTTCTCACTCATCTACAACTCTTCTGGTTTATTATGTACTTCTACCTCATTACACTTCTTATGAACACCCCGAATTATGGTGGTTTACACTAATTTGGACTGTTTTGTAAAAATCTCATTTTGTTTATTTCCACATCCTTCTACTTCTTACTTTAATTTTTTGTTATACTTTGGACTTTCCTTTCTGAGATTGTGTAATACTTGAAATGAACAGTTTCTTTTTATATCTAACAATCCATAAAACATAAAATTAAAATATTCATTTCTTTGCATAGTTAATATTTACTTATTTTTAATTACTTGTATCCTAAGCTTCATGCTCACTATAATCTAAAAAGCACTATTATGATTAAAAATGTGCTCATTATTTCAGAGTATAATACTAAAAGGGCTTAGTTTTTCTCAATTCCCATATCTCTTAGGTCAAGTTTTCAAATGAACAAGAAAATACAAACTGTTTATTTCACATCTTAATAGTCAAACTACAGAAAACATCACAGTTTAAGGGTTGAGATTCTGAAGCAGATTTGAACCAAAGATGTGCTATCCTTATTCTCATGTCCATTTCAAAAGTTCCAATTTTCCAAACTGACAGCCACATTTTCACAAGCAGTTTATTTTATTTTCCGAATCTCTCCAGTACATTTCTAATATGATGTGCTAGATAATTCACTGAGAAAATCAAACTTTTATTCAGATTAAGATTTGAAATTAGAGATCTTATGAAATTCTCCAAGACAAATGGTAGAAGTAATTATAAGTCTAATATTTAAAGCACCATGTCATGGTATTTTCTGTTTGACTCCTTCTCTTTTAATCCTCTTATCTCTGGTTTCTTCTGAAGACGAATAGCCAGTGGTTCTATGGCTAATGCAAAAAACCTTAGTGATAGTGGGCACCCTTGGTGAGTACCTTATTCTAATTTGAAGTAATCCAGGTTTGTGTTATCAATGTGGATATTGATATGTACTAGTATAAAGTAGTTTATTCCAAACAGATATATTGGGGCCAAACCCAAATCTATAGAGTGTAGTGATTTTATAATCCCACTCGACTTTATCAAACGCTTTGTCTGCATCCAAAGAAAACTTCTGGTAAATCAGAATTTGCTGCCTAGTATATAACATTAAACAGGTGCCAAAAGTTTGAGGCTGAGTGTCCTAAATCCTTCTAGCTAAGACTTTTGCTGGTATCTTATTGTCATTATTTAGAAGTGAAATTGGCCTATATGATGCATATTGTAGGCCGATTGTTAGGGTTAGAATCTTGCCTTCTTCGGCTTCTATAAATATTGGTAATAATAATGGAGCCAACTTTGTTGAGTTTTTTAATGGAACTGATAAGCCATCTGTGCTTAGCAGTTTTCCCATGTTGGAGTGAGTTTATGGCATCCTGTATTTATACAAGTATTGGTGGTTTTTCAAGTTCTTCTGCACTCACAGTATCAAATTGTGCTATTAGTATTTTATCAAATATCTACTTAGCTTGTCTCTCATCTTTTTTACATTGAGAAGAACGTAAGTTCTCATTAAATGTGTCAATTGTCTCGTCTTGCTTCCGAATGTTATTTCCAGTTGTGTTGGTAATATCTGTTATAGCATTGTGAACTTCCTGTTTGTGTGGTTGTTGAGCTAAAATATTATTAGCATTCTCTTGATGCATGAAATAATAATGTCTCGATTTAAAAATAACTTCTTTGGTTTCCCTTGCTGTCAAGAGTTTAAATCCTGATTGTTAGGCCAGCCTTTTCTTTAAGAGAACCTCATTAGGAATGTCCACATATTCAAGATCTATCCTCAAAATCTCTATAATCAGTTTGATGCCATCCTAGTCTCAAGTTTGCTTTTATGAAAAAGACATGGAATTATTTTTCCAGTTAAAACAACCTTCTTCATTTTACAGAGTGTCCCTGCAGAATGCAGGATGCATTGGTCTCCAAAAAATAATTAATTTGACAGGAGATTAATTCTATTAATTTTTCATCTGCTACTGATGGGGGGTTTAAACACCAGTTGTGATTTGAGTATGTAGGGCATAGTGATGTCTCAAGTCCATTACTTCCCTAAATCTGTTCTTAGGTTGAGCTTTTGCTAGTGGATCAGGGTGGTCTGGTTTCTTGACAATGAGGACACTATGAAAACTCCACATAGACTTTACTCGGCTCAGGATTCAAACCCAGGCCACTACATTAATGGGGTAGTAGCACTATGCACAGTGTCACTATGCTGCCCTGGTTCTAATAGACCCTAAAAATAAAGTGTGAAAGAAGCCCAGCTCTGCAGTGTCAGGAGGCCTTTTAAATGGTCCTCATACTTTCCCAGGCGTCATCAAGTGCTGCGTATTTTCCTCCAATCAGCCTCGAAATTACTGTTTATTACAGTCAGTTGTAAAATTGAAGATTTTGCTTTGGCAATGCTGTATGGACTGAAGTAGATTTGCACTCCTAGGTCCTTTACGTTTCTCTCTTATTTAATTCCAAATGCTTTTGATGAAACACATGAACACACACACAGGTGCAGATGTGACTGAGCTGGCTGCTGACATGTTGGCATCCTTGTTATTTAGAGGCTGGTTAAGAAAACAAGAAGTAATTTAAAACTGTTAATCCATCTGTTTAGGTAAAAGCTGTTAGGGCTGTAAATCTTAAAAAGTAACTGAATAAAAATTAAGCTACAAATAATAAGCAGCATTAGTAGCAATAATTGGTTTCAAAATCAGAAATTGGCTGGAATGAAAACCTGCAGCGTTAGGATCAAAGCGCTCATTAAGCCTATTGTTCTTGTGTATGTTTCATCCTTCGTAATCATAACACCATTGATGTCTCCTTTTGTGTTCTTTAACTAAGAATGAAAGAACCCATAAGTTAAAAAAAAAAGCAGAGCAGAGCACATTTTTTTTTTATTCTGTCCCACATCCCCACCGGTTTTAATGGTTGAATAATCCTTGAATGTCATTTTTTTTCACATTGTTGCCTGCTGTACCTCTCCTGACTTTTTGTCCTTAACCTTTCCTTTTTTGCTTCTCTGGTTCTCGTCAATGCTCCCTCCTGTGCACTGGTTTCAAAGCTCCAAAGCACTAATCTTGATAAATGATCAGGTTTGTGGAGCCAGTTCTCTGGGACTGCTTCTCTAGGTCTGCTACAGATGCTAATTAGACTGTGCATTTAAACCAAAATAAAGATTAGTATTTTTTTTTTCGCCCCTAGTGCATTCAAAGTGACATTTTCAAGCTTAATTCATCATACGTAATTCTATGGTCCTGAGTTAGATTCTCCTAAATCTGATCTTGTCATGTTCCTTATACCGTTGTGGTAGATTGGATGTACGACAAATAATGTAGAATTTCTAGTACATTGTATTTCAATGCTTTATTGCATTTTAAAGTTGGTATCAGGGTGACACTGGAGAAAACCTCATGTTTTTGGAAATGATACTGTCATAGATAGATAGATAGATATATGAACTGTTAACTATTTATCTTCTGCCCTGTGATCTAGGTAGCTGCTATATATTACACAGTGATTTTCATATCTATCTATCTATCTATCTATCTATCTATCTATCTATCTATCTATCTATCTATCTATCTATCTATCTATCTATCTATCTATCTATCTATCTATCTATCTATCTATCTATCTATCTATCTATCACGACTGCTGAAGGCCTGTGTGTTGGAGCTGGGGAGTCCTCTACAGCGCATCTTCAACCTGAGCCTGGAACAGGGGAGAGTCCCGAGGCTTTGGAAAACATCTTACTTCACCCCAGTCCCATAGGTATCACGTCCTAGTGAGCTGAATGACTTCCGGCCTGTCGCTCTGATGTCACATGTTATGAAGACCATGGTGTGGCTGCTGCTTCACCACCTGAGGCCACTGGTCCGCCATGCCCTCGACCCGCTGCAGTTCGCATACCAGGAGAAGGTGGGAGCGGAGAATGCCATCATCTATATGCCACACCGATCCCTCTCCCACTTGGACAGAGGCAGTGGTGCTGTAACAATTATGTTTCTGGACTTCTCTAGTGCCTTCAACACAATCCAACCTCTGCTCCTTAGGGACAAGCTGAAAGAGATGGGATTAGATTCATACCTGGTGGCATGGATCGTGGACTATCTTACAGACAGACCTCAGTATGTGTGTCTCGGGAACTGCAGGTCTGACATTGTGGTCAGCAACACAGGAGTGCCGCAGGGGACTGTACTTTCTCCGGTCCTGTTCAGCCTATATACATCGGACTTCCAATACAACTCGGAGTCCTGCCACATGCAAAAGTTCGCTGAGGACACTGCTATCGTGGGCTGCATCAGGAGTGGGCAGGAGGAGGAGCTGGACAGTTTGACATCCGTGGCAGAGCGACGGGCGCTGAGCAGGCTCCTGTCAGTCATGGAGAATCCACTGCATCCACTGAACAGGATCATCTCCAGACAGAGGAGCAGCTTCAGCGACAGACCGCTGTCACCATCCTGCTCCACTGACAGACTGAGGAGATCGTTCCTCCCCCACACTATGCGACTCTTCAATTCCACCCAGGGGGGCAGGGGGGAGGGGTCAGTAAACGGTAACATTATACAAAGTTATTGTCTGTTTTACCTGCATTTTTTATAACTCTTTAATGTTGTTTCCTTATCAGTATGCTGCTGCTGGAGTATGTGAATTTCCCCTTGGGATTAATAAACTATCTATCTATCTATCTATCTATCTATCTATCTATCTATCTATCTATCTATCTATCTATCTATCTATCTATCTATCTATCTATTGTGTCACACATGCAAGTATTGGGAACATCTGCATGACGCTACTAAAGTACGCATAATAGCACCTATGTCTGTTTAAGCTGGGTCACTAACATCCCATCTTTTTTCCATCCTGGTTCTTCTCCCAGAGAGTCCACGTCTTCTGTCCTGTGGGTTATTTAAAGAACAAAGACAATGGAAGCCGGTGTTATTTTCCAAAAGCAGACACTAAAGAGAATGGAGTGCCGCATCGGAGAGCAAGCCTGACTTAGTCTGAGAGAGGCAGTGAAGGATGTCTGATATCTGTGATTTCTTGTTGAGCATTTCTTTTCATTTAGGTTGTTTTGCATGAAACCTGGTCTCAGTTGGGATAGATGGATGGATGGATAGATGGGTGGATAGATGGATAGATAGATAGATAGACAGATAGATAGATAGATAGATAGATAGACAGATAGATAGATAGATAGATAGATAGATAGATAGATAGATAGATAGATAGATAGATAGATAGATAGATAAAAAAGGCACTATATGACCACTAACTAGATATCAAGACAGGTAGCTAGATAAATATGAAAGGGCACTATATATTTCATAGAAAAAAGGGTAGATAGACAAATATGAAAATCACAATAAAATCTATAGAAAGATAAAAGGCACTAAGCATTTAACAGATAGCCATGAAAGGCACTATAAAATGAACATAGTGTAGCGCCCCTAGTGTCCGTGCTAGAGAGGGACATGCTTCACAATTGGCCATATACTGGCCGAGGGATTGGGAATAACTGGGGAAGCTGAATTTCAGAATTAAAGATGTTTAATCTCGAGCAGAGAAGACTGTGTGGGGACCTAATCCAGGTATTTAAAATCCTCCTAGGGAAGACAAAGTAGATCCAGCAACAATCTTTCGGATTAAGGGTAAATCACAAACTCATGGACATCAGTGGAAATTAAGGCTGTATTTAAAATTGAAGCCAGGAAGCTCTTCTTTACGCGAAGAGTTGTGGGACTCTGGAACAAACTATTGGAACATGGAGTTGAAGCAGAGATCTTGACAACCGTCAAGAAGAATCTGGATGAGTTATTGGGACAGCATAGCTATTAGATATAAATATATGAGCTTGATGAACTGAATTGTCCCCTCTCGTATTTCAAAGTTCTTATGTTCTAAACCCAATTTCCATTTGCCCTGGAATGGAGGAACACAATCCGGAAAACATAGTGATGTCACTTCCTCCAGGACTAATGATCACTCCGCTCCTTTCACTTCACTACTTCACCTTAGACCAGTGTTTCTCAACCTTGGAACCTAGTTGTAACTTTTTAAGTTCATAGGTTGCACAAAATGTTGCTCATTTCTCCAGCTGGGGAAGGGTGAAGGTTCAAAACTGCCAATAGAGATTCACCGATGGTAACCTGTAACCAAAACGTGGGTCACAATCCAGTGGTTGAGAAACACTGCTCTAGACCAAGCCCAAGATCAGAGAATCTCTCTGGAGAACTGAGGACATCAGGTTGACGTATTCTGTAATTCTTTCGCAACTCTTTCTGAATCACTGGATAATAAACTGGGGTCTTCCCTGGTGCCCCAGCCATTCCTTTTTGTGTCATCTTTTTAAAACACTTAGTTTTGTATTTTTTTGCCGGCCTCAAATGTCCTTTAATCTTCTGTATTACTATTATTATTTTTATTTGTAATAAACTTTCTCCTCTATATATATATAAAATCCAACATCTGTCTGTCCACTTTTCACAAGAGAACTACTTAATGGATTTAGATCATTTTTTTTCTATAATTTGCTTGAACATTCCAGTTGATTTTGCAAATTCTCTCATCGTGCTAAGTATCGTAGTTCGCGTGCAGGAACAAAATATTCGTGCAAATCTGAGAGACACGCAGTAGGCTGAGGGGTGATCTGGGGGCATCCTCATTTACCCGCCAGCCTCGAGGCCTATCTTACCTCCGCTTAGCTAGTGAATGAGAGAACTACTTAACGGATTTAGATCGGGTTTATTTCTATAATTTGCTTGAACATTTCAGTGGATGTTGCGACTTCTCTCATCAACGCTAAGTATCATAATTTGCTTGCAGGAGCGATTTATTTGTGTTAATCCGAGAGAGAGGCTGAGGGCCAAGGGGAGGAGGAAGCATGATGTCAGGAGTGGGGAGCTGGGTAGGGCCCTCCTCACTCATGCGCCAGCCTCTGTTTGAATCGGTCTACCTCTAGCCACGTTTTGGAATGTACCTGACCTCTGCTTAGCAAGTGACACCTGTTTGTTTATTTATTTCTAAAGTTTGTCCTGTTTCACTACTACATGGGTAGGGACGCAGGGGACAGCTACTTTTCTTACATTTTGATTTTTCTTAACATTCTTTCAAGTTCAGGGACCACAAGAAAACCCTTCAAGCCCCACTGGATAGGGCGGCAGTTGACCTCAGGGCACATACATGCCCATACCCACACTCATTTACACAGGACCAGTTTGGAAACGTAATACACATTGTCACCTACAGGTGCCTAGGGGACATCTTCAAGGCTCTGTTAACAGTAAGAGGTTCTGCTCCAGGCGCACTGCCACTAACCACTTCTCCCCTTTTGCCTGCAGCTTCGAGGGGAAAATCCCGGAGGATTCCTGACCACCTCTTGGGCTCAAGAAAGCAACGAGTAAAAAATGTGTTCATAAAAATAAAGAGGACGTTCAACCAGAAGGACCTGTTGAAGAGCCAGGAGTGTCCCACACAAAAAACGTGAGAGTAACAGTGAATGAGAAATCAAAATTGTCACTTTTTTTTCTGTTAAGATTTATTATTTTGTTGCCTATTAAAAGTAGATTGCAAGGCTGGTACCCGAGTCCTTGATCCTGTGTCCGAGTTGTTCCTGACAGTGTTGGACGAAAAGTAGAGAACAGCTTGGCATATGAAGCCTCAGCTCTAACCACTATCACTGTGTTCATCACTTTATTATTAAGATTATTACAATATAGCCTTCGAAATTGAAATAACTTAAAGTCTGAAGAATCTATTTAAAATGAAATTGAAGACAATCCTTTGTTTGTGAGTGGGCAAAACCAAAAATATCAAAATGAATGAAAATAACGTAAAAGGATGGCTGAAATCTAAGAGCCGCACACTCTGTCTCAATGCAAGGAGTAAACGTGGTGGGCTAAGCTTTTAAAGGGTTACTCTTTTTTATCTCACACACCTCGCTCTGTGTTACCAGGAGGAGGAAAACTCGATTCATTCTACACCTCTCACCTTAGCCATCTGGTAAACACATTGGATGAAGAGACTTTGACTCACAAAAAGGTTGTACAGGGAAACTGCAGAGTAGCATCTGCTAGAGGTGGAAATGCCTTGGGTACTTCTTATGACATGACAAATTACACAAGGCCATTTTACATTTCATTATTTGCTTGAATGCTCATTTATTTGGGTAATAATGAGTTATTTGGGGTACAATAAATAATTCATGAGCACATTCAAATTTATGTAAGTAATTGTACACACTCGTCCACACATACTTATGAAGACTAAATACATCTGAAGATTTATCATTTTTTCATATGCAAGATTGTGATTATATCCTAAATAATGTTTCTTTTATTGTACATAAATTGTGTCATCATGATACTGTGTGGTTTAACTTCTTTGTATGATTCTGAGTTTGATTTAAATAGATAGATAGATAGATAGATAGATAGATAGATAGATAGATAGATAGATAGATAGATAGATAGATAGATAGATAGATAGATAGATAGATAGATAGATTGGTTTTAGTATAGTAGGGAGGATAAGATAGATAGATAGATAGATAGATAGATAGATAGATAGATAGATAGATAGATAGATAGATAGATAGATAGATAGATAGATAGATAGATAGGAAAGGCACTATATAATAGATAGATAGATAGATAGATAGATAGATAGATAGATAGATAGATAGATAGATAGATAGATAGATAGATAGATAGATAGATAGATTGGTTTTAGTATAGTAGGGAGGATAAGATAGATAGATAGATAGATAGATAGATAGATAGATAGATAGATAGATAGATAGATAGATAGATAGATAGATAGATAGATAGATAGATAGATAGATAGATAGATAGGAAAGGCACTATATAATAGATAGATAGATAGATAGATAGATAGATAGGAAAGGCACTCTATAATAGATAGATAGATAGATAGATAGATAGATAGATAGATAGATAGATAGATAGATAGATAGATAGATAGGAAAGGCACTATATAATAGATAGATAGATAGATAGATAGATAGATAGATAGATAGATAGATAGATAGATAGATAGATAGATAGATAGATAGATTGGTTTTAGTATAGTAGGGAGGATAAGAGAGATAGATTTAACTGAGCCTACCCTTTAAATTAGTTTGTTGATTGGGTGGGCTATCACAAATTTTTGGAGGACATGAAGGATGCCACTTTCCACATTACATTTTCTTTCTTTCTTTCTTTCTTTCTTTCTTTCTTTCTTTCTTTCTTTCTTTCTTTCTTTCTTTCTTTCTTTCTTTCTTCCCTTTTCTAGTTCCTCGATGTGGACACACCAAGTACTTGTAGGAGTGGACCACGTCTACATCCACTCCCTGAATAGTGAGTGGACATGGAGGCTCTTTAGTGCAGTTCCTTTTTTTTTTGTTGATGTTAAGCTGCAGACAATTCTCTTGGCATCAAGAAACAAAGTTCTCATACTGTTATCCAAATATCCCTCGTAAGGAGTACTGAGCCAATTTAACAAATTCTGGGAGTGTTCATAGAGATTTTAATTTTAGTTATTAATTTATATATTCATTTCCTGTTTTATGGCTATCATATCTTTCAATACATACAAAATCTAAAATAAGCACTTAATGTCATTACTTAACAAAACATAATGCAGTGCCCATTATATGAGATATGATGCCAAATCAAAAACTATTCATTATTCCTAAACAGCTGAATCAATTGTAATGAAATTTTGCTTGCATAATAAACCTTTACCAATTTAAAATTCAGGATTTTAAACACTTCAGTCAGGTCTCCTCTTAATCTCCATTTACTTAAACTGAAAAGGCTCAATTTATTGAATCTTCCCTTATAATACAAACTGCACACAGGACTCCAGATGAGGCATCACCAATATGTCATAAGTCTTGGGCAGAATCTTGTCAAGGCACTATATAACCTCATAGTCTGCTAGCTTTCTTAATGGCTTCTGAGCACTGTTTGGCAGTTGATAGTGTAGTCAACACAATATATTATATTAATATTATAGTCAATATCAGTTCTGATACAATTTAAAAATCTACACTTTGACGACGCCAAAACAGTTCAACCAATGGTAATGAATTTGGTGTATTATTAAAGTTTGGTCCTACTCACATCACACGCAGGCTTTGGCCTTCACAGGCCTAAAACTGGGGAGCTGCTTTTAAAAGTTTGAACAAAAATGTCTCCCAAGAGAGAGAAACTGTAAAACCTTTGGCTTGAGACAAGTGCCAGAAAGAAAATTTATAAATCAACATTTTTTTTCTCAAATAAATGTGGAAAAGCACAAAAAAATCATCCAAGAAAAATAAATAAGGGTCTACCCAGAAACCATAGTCTCAAAAGCAGAAGCAAGAATATCAAGGAACAAGAAAAATCAAAAGAAAGCAAACCTTACAAATTGCCTCCATGTTCCATATCCACCACTTATACTTCACGCTCATAACGCATACGTGCACGCAATCATGGCTGCCACGCGTTCATTTGATGCGTCCTCTGAGCAGGTCCTCAGAAATTAACGCAATGCATGTGCGAGTTGGAATGTGACGTCAGAGTCTGTTTACTGTCTACATGTGACAGAAAGCTACTTTGAGAATCGTACAGGATCGATGTGTACGCTTCGATGTTTGATGAATGGTTTGATGTGGTGAAGCAAAATGCCAACATACAGATGTCTTTGTGGTGCTTTTATATTAAAGCGTCTCATATTCCTGATCGTAATGACATGATACGTTATAAAAGTCCCACATACCATCTTTTGTGCCGTCATTTTTTTCTGGGGCTTCCTCCTGACCTGACAGCAGCGGCAAACAGCAATAGATCACAACACAGAACACATTAAATGTATGATATTCCAACTCTCTGCACATTTAGAATCCTTAGGTTTATACTTGATATCACTTTCATGGGGCGGTACAGTGGCGCAGTGGTAGCGCTGCTGCCTCGCAGTTAGGAGACCCGGGTTCGCTTCCTGGGTCCTCCCTGCGTGGAGTTTGCATGTTCTCCCCGTGTCTGCGTGGGTTTCCTCCGGGCGCTCCGGTTTCCTCCCACAGTCCAAAGACATGCAGGTTAGGTGGATTGGCGATTCTAAATTGGCCCTAGTGTGTGCTTGGTGTGTGGGTGTGTTTGTGTGTGTCCTGCGGTGGGTTGGCTCCCTGCCCGGGATTGGTTCCCTGCCTTGCGCCCTGTGTTGGCTGGGATTGGCTCCAGCAGACCCCCATGACCCTGTGTTCGGATTCAGCGGGTTGGATGATGGATGGATGGATCACTTTCATGATGAAATGCATTAAAGTATGTATGTTGCATTTTACAGATAAATCGTTACTTTTGTTTAAATAATGAATACTGTTAATAATTACACACATGGGGGTGACATGTGGGCAGAGCTGTAGCACTGCTGTCTCGCAGGGAGTCACGTCTGTGGTGTTCCCTGCCTGCAGTTTCCATGTTTTCCTGCTGGGTTTCCACAGTGGGCTCTGGTTTGCTTCCAAAGATATGCAGATGTGGTGACACTAAAATGATGCCAGTGCTTGTATCATGATGAGCTGATGCCCCATCCAGGGATTGTTTCTGCCTCATGCCCAATGCTAGCTGAAATGGGCACATCCCTGGATTGAGGGATTTAATCATTAAACATCCTTTTCAGAGATATTGCGGTAAGGTGTCATCGGAATTTAATGGCTGTTCCAGGCAATTCACAACACAGCGAAGCCGAATCTGTTCTCACCGTGATGATATCTCGCACTGCCACCTGGTGGATTCCTCCAGATTTACATAAAGTACACGCGCAAGTATAAACAGTAATAAGCTTGTGTAGCAGGAACGTCCGCTGAAACATGGGTCGCGTCGCATCACATGAAGTATAAACCTGACCTTAGTCCTTTTCTCTGTGACCTCAATTTAAAGGCAGAAGGCGGTCCCAGAGGTAGTGATGTCAGGGTGGCCTTGCCTCCCCAGGTTCCACCCACAAAACACAAGGAATGGAGGAACGTTTAAAGACACAGTACATTCTTCTTCTTCTTCTTTTGGCTGCTCCCATTAGGGGTTGCCACAGCGGATCATCTTCTTATGAAACAACAATAACAAAGAAAATAAATGCAAGCCAGGGAATAAATCCTGTCTTAAAATAACAGTAATTTCAGATATTGCTACGTTTGTATTGTTGTGTTTCTTGTTAATTGCTATTACACTTACTACAAAAGGTGTAATATGACATAAGCATTTAATTATCACTAAAGCCCAGAGAATGCATATTGTTAGGTGATATTAGCATTGTTTTCAAATTTCTACTCATGCTGAATATATTATATATTTTCATTTGGAATTACTTTTATTTCACCAGCTGGCACTTACGCAACCTCCATCCACCCATCTCCTGAATGCTTCTTTTCTATTACTGACTTACATGTACTGGTAGCTTCTCCCAGCAGAATTGACCCGAACGGCGCAATGTGTGCCTGCAAGAAAACACAGCCAGTCAGGTGTAAAACACGTACTTCAATTTTTCACATGTCACATTCTTCGAATGTAATTCTTGTCTTGAGACAACCCCTTTTTTCAAACAGGCTTTCATTACCGTCGCTGTTTTCTCTGGCTAAACACTTATGAAGTGATCTTGAAATTGCCAATAATGTAAAATCAATAATTGTCCCGCTGCTTCATATGATGGTATTATTTGTGATATTGACGATGGAGTAAACTTGAATGTTTTCAGGTTCGTATGTGGGTAAATTGTTAGGCTTTGCAGACGTCAAGCCAGATATAAGAACATAGCGTTTGATCAGAGCAAGGCATCGAGTCGAGCTTATTGCCTCAGCTCCAGTTCAATTGCCGTGTTTTAAAACAGTATGTGGTTAAGTCTTACTCCATTACATTCTAGTTGAAGGTTTAACTGCAGAACAAATAGCTTGGACTATTATATTCATAAAAGAAAGAAATCCTATAAAAAATAGTGAAACTACTTGACATAATGCTGATAATCCATAAACATCAAGAAAAACTCAACAATAAGGATTTAAAGGGTTGAAATCCCCAATATGGAAGAACTGCATCTACATCTTCTGTGAGTCTCTGGTATTCAGTGCCATCTTTTATGCTGTGGTGTGTTAGGGCAGCAGTATCACAGCCAAGGATACTAACAGACTGAACAAGGTCATCAGAAAGGCCAGTTGAGTCTTCGCGGTGAAACTGGACACTGTGCAGGTGAAAGTAGAGAGGAGGATGATGTCAAAGCTGTCATTAATTATAAAGATGTCCTCCCATCCGCTCCATAAATTGCTGCAAGGCTAAAACAATGCAGTGACCAGCAGACATCTCCTCCGTGCTGCAGGAAGGAACGCTTTCGCAGGTCTTTTCTTCTTGCTAAACTAGGAAAAGAAAATCCGAGCACATCTCTTCAGTTTTGATGGCACTACACTGGTCACCCGTGCCATTTAGAGTTGACTTTAAAATACTGCTAATGGTTTACAAAGCCTTCAGTAATGTCGCTCCATCCTAAATTCACTTTATATTCCAAATTATAACCTTAGATCTTCAAATGAGAGAAAGAGAGGTTAGGAGCACACATTAATACAGTGCATTGCTGCATCCACTACATGACAAACCAACTCAGGATCCCAGATTCAGACCTGAGTGAAGCCATAATAATAATAATAATTCTTTGCATTTATATAGCACTTTTCTCACTACTCAAAGCGCTTAGCAATTGCAGGTTAAAGGCCTAACAGAGCAGAGTCCCTTTTGGCATTTTACGGGATTCGAACCGGCAACCTTCCGATTGCCAGTGCAGATCCCCAGCCTCAGAGCCACCACTCCGCCTTGCGACGGGTGACTCCTCAGCACCACACTTGTTCAGACAGAACGGAACCAGTGTGAGGTTTTTTTATGGTGGCTGGAGTGCCAATTCTGCCGCCAACCCCCAGGTTTTTCCCTGCAGGTTGGATGTTTTACTAATGTTGAAGGTGAGGTTGTTGTCCTGATACCATACTGCCAGGAGTCTGACCTCCTCCCTGTAGGCCGTCTCATCGTCCTCGCTGATCTGATCATTCATGTGTAACACTGTCCTGGTGAAATCATCTTCTTCTTTGCCTTTCTTTTTCAGTTATCTGCCATAGGGCAGGTCTTCCAAACATCAGTTCCTCCATTGTAATCTGTCTCCTGCTCTTCTCTTCATTTCTTGGGTGTGATTTACCATCTTTCATATAATTCAACATGTCCTGCCTTGGCCTTCCTTTTGATTTCTTTTCCTCCACTTTACCCTCCAGAATTATTTTTGGCACTTCCTCTCCTCTTAATTCATTCTTGTGTTGCCTTCTTCTCACTGCTTCCGACATGCTCCTTTCCAACACTGGAAATGAAGCAGTGGTGAAAACAATATGTAATATCCATACATGCAAGTGGCATGGAGTGTAGTTACCTGTGCAAAACACTGTAAGTGTCCTCATGTCATGTAGTATTATGGAAACCAGGTCTCCAGACTACAAGGACACCTGGGACCGCTAGAAGGAATCCTCTGAGAACCACCGTAGCAGTTTCAGAAGGAATTCTGGGACCTGAAAGTGTTTCTGTGCCTCTATTTCAGATGGCACTGGTGCTTGGCATGTATTTAAGGAAGAAGAGGACACCTGAGGACGTGTGAGGCATTTCTTTCTCTTACTACAGAACTCTGATGTTCTTATCCTCATTTGCAGTTGGGCCTTTCCCTTCTTTTTCCATCCTGGTTTGATCTGGTGTTCCATCTTCTTTTAAAACATTAAGAGACACCTTGGTGTGAAATCTTTACTTTCTTTGCAATCCGTCACTTAGAATAACCTTCATTCTGCCAAGAAACAATAATACACTGACATGTTGCTTGATAAAGTTGTTTCATTTTGGCAATTTATGAACCCAGAACTGAACTTTGTAAATGCCAGTACCTTGCAACCAAAGTGAACAGATTAAGAGGTGTCAGCTGTGCTAATGCAATTACAGAGGTTTCTCTAATAGCCAATTAGCATTTAAAATGACTACTTAAGGAGAAGCTAGGAGAGTTTATAGGATACCGAAGGAATAGTTGCAGAAAATGGGGCTTTGCAGTCATATATGAATAATAAATGCAACATCAGTCAATCCAAGCAGAACTAGCTAATAGCAACACTAGTCAAATTTAGCTTGATTTTTAAAATGAATGATCACTTGATGAAAAAAGAATAATTTTCTATCAAACACATGAACATTTTTTGGTGTGTTCAAACTTTTGACTGGTAGTATACATAAATATATTATGAGGGACCAACTGGTGTCTCTGCCAGGATGTATCCTGCTCCTTTACCTGGCTAGGTGGCCATGGGAAAACAAAGGGCAGCTGGGGAGCGGTGATATTTCCATGCCCTGCCAGGACAGGGGCACAGGAGGGAGATGCATCAGCAGTTATTCTAGGATTGGCATCCCAGCAGATTTGGCAAGGGTACCTAGAATGTTGGGACAGTAGGTGACTGTCTGCTATGGGCAGAACGTTCCCCTATACACAGGGTGGCAGCATCCCATGGATGTATGGATGCCCACAGGGCAGCACGGGAGTTATGGTCCCAGGGGCCTACCCTGCCAGGTTCTGTGGAGGCCGGCAAGGAGAGCTGTTGGGTACTGATGGCACAAGAACCATATGGGGTCCTGCCTGACCTGGAAATGCTAACCTGGCACAATAGATTAAGCACTAGAAGTACTCTAGGGTCTGGAGTTAAAAGTGAGGCCTTGATTTGACTGAGAAGGAGAGCTGGAGTTGGATATGGAGGAGGGAGTGGAGAAGTGCAGGATTTACGTATAAGCTACACAAGCTATAGCTTAGGGCCCCCGCCTTTTTGGGGGCCTCCAAAACAAATTGTCCGAGTGAGCAATTGTCATATATACTTAAATATACTACAGCATTATTTGTCCCAATCAGGCCCGGCCTTAGGCATAGGCGAAGTAGGCGACCGCCTAGGGCCCCGGCGTCCGGGGGGCCCCGGATCGACTCCTTGGTCTAATTTTCATGCATTTCACAGAGCTTCCAGGGGGGCGCCTGGACCCCCCTTTCGCCTAGGGCCCCATAATACCTAAGACTGGGCCTGGAGTGGAGCTGTAGAGAAAAGGAAAGGAGTTGTGCGGAAGGTATTGTTTTGTGGAAAGAAGACAATACCAAAATCATACAGTGTTGGGGTAATGTATGGCAAACCCTGTACATTTGAAAAAAAAAAAAAAAAAAAAAATATATATATATATATATATATATATATATATATATATACAGTGGAACCTCGGTTCACGACCATAATTCATTCCAAAACTCTGGTCATAAACCGATTTGGTCGTGAACCGAAGCAATTTCCCCCATAGGATTGTATGTAAATACAATTAATCCATTCCAGACCATATGAACTGTATGTAAACATATATTTTTTTTAAGTTTTTAAGCACAAATAATAGTTAATTAAACTATAGAATGCACAGCGTAATAGTAAACTAAATGTAAAAACATTGAATAACACTGAGAAAACCTTGAACAACAGAGAAAGCTAACACTGCAATAGTTTGCGCTATAGCGCTATCAACTGCTGACTAAAAACACTTTTTTTTTAATGAGTTTTAAGCACAGGGAAAAAAATGAACATTTGAAAAAATCCGTAATTTTATAAACCACCAAGAAAAGTAACACTGCAACAATGCACACTACAAACTGATCGCTGCAAACAGAAGTGAAAACAAAATCAAGCCCAGTGCATTCTTTAACTGCCTTCCTACCTTATGCGTCCAGTTCTCTCTCTCACGCTGCTTGTGTGTCTGCGTCTCTCTCTCTCGCGCTGCCTCTTGTGTGTGTGTGTGTGTGTGTGTGTCACGCTCTCTCGCTCTCTCTCTCTTGCTCGCTGCACAGGAAATGCACAGGGAGAGACTGAACATGTACAAACCGAAAGGGAAACTGGCTTGTTCGTATACCGAGTGTGTGGTTGTGAACTGAGGCAAAAGTTTAGCGAACTTTTTGGTCGTAAACCGATTTGTACGTGTACCGAGACGTTCGTGAACCGAGGTTCCACTGTATATATATATATATATATATATATATATATATATATATATATATATATATTGTGGTGGATTGCCGGCTTCTTACTCCGACCCTCACCCCCAGGCCGCCAGGAGGAGCTCTCCGGACAGCGTGGACATGCCCCGAGTTCCAGCAGGGCCTCATGGACTATGTAGTTTTTATACACAGCCCTACTGGATACCTTGGGGGCCACCAGGCGTCGCTGTAGGGGGGCTCGTGGGCTCTTATGTGCCCTATAACCCGGGAGTACTTCATGGTCACGTGACAGGAAGAAACGACGTGTTCCCGGATTGAAGAAAAGGACTGTTTACCCTGACCCGGAAGGAATAAGGAACTGTGGACTGTTGGACAGGAACACCTCCAGGTCAGGGTGTATAAAAGGATTATGGGTAAGCCCAGACATTGAGCTGAGCTGGGAGGTAGGAGGGCGAAGTGTCTGGGCGAGGAGGAATGTTATTGAGAGTAGTTTATTGTTAATTGTATGGATAGTGTGGAGTGGAGGGTGCTTTGTGCACGTGATAACTGTAAAATAAATAGTTATTGTGCTTTTACCACTGTGCTCCTCACAGGTGGTGCAGTGGTAGTGCTGCTGCTTTGCAGTAAGGAGACTGTGGAAGATTGTGGGTTCGCTTCCCGGTTCCTCCCTGTGTGGATAGCGCTTTGAGTACTGAGAAAAGTGCTATATAAATGTAATGAATTATTATTATTATTATTATTATTTTACATCGTGTTTGGAGTGGTACCTGCGGGTTGAAGAGGTGGACAAACACCTTATCTGCTACACTATATATATATATATATATATATATATATAGCAAGAATAATTTATTTAGACCAAAATCACACAAGGAATACTGCAATGGGCATTAAAAGGTCTGTTTTTTGCTAGCCAGGGCCTCACTAACAAGACAAAAAAGACAAAAAAAAGAAAATGGAAAAAATCTTAGTAAGGGCAGTTCTGAGAAGGACTCCCTTCCAGGTAGGTTGGGCATGCAATGGGTGTCAAAAAATGGGGTAAACACAACACAAATACTCGTCTTCACAGAGTTAGATGGCCAATCTATCATGGCCATCTCAGGGATTTAACACAACAGCCCAAACAACTTTGTTTTTGCCTAGTGGTCCTCACCAAGTGCAGGCAAAGACACCATGACAACTCTTAAAGCACAATACAGGCAATAAATACAGAACTATCACATATGAGTATACAGAATTGTTCAGATATATCAAAAACAAATTGGAAACTAATTAACAAATTAAAAACAGCGTTTGTCGATCGGCTGATTATAGAACCATGGTCAGATTGTAGAAAAGGAGTCAAAGACCAGCCAGACACAGTCAGGCCTGGAGAACTTGGCCAACTAGCCATCTCTCCCCTATTGGCCATTCTACAGATGAGTCAGTGCTGACAGACAAAAGGACCCGATGATTCCAGTGCTCCTTTATCTGAGGTGACTTTTTCATAGATAGGCAAGCAACTTGGCAGTTGAGCAGTAACAGCAAGAGTCACATGAGGATATCGAGAAGAGAACCAGAGTACTGAAGGGTTATTAACAGTTTAAAAATGTTGTATTACTTATATTTTAGTACTAACGACTATCAATAGAGATGCAATATGGACAACTAATGAGCAGCTCTAGTCAGGGTATGCTAAACTGAATTTGTGACTCTTCAGCTGGGATGTAAACTCTGAGACCGAAGGGGCATCTCTTACTTAAGGAGGCAGAAAATTGCACAGCTTTGGGGGCAAAAAGGAAACATTTTTCCAGATGCAAGTAAAAAATCAGACTGCTTTAAGGTGGTGGTGGAACCTTTTAAGAGGAAGTAAGCGAGGAAGAGTTGGGCTCAGGGTTCTGGAAGCCCGGCAATGACATCATTGCCAGTCAACCAATCTGTTGAAGAGAAAGGAGGAGAAGTATTAGGCAACAGCGCCAACAGCGCCAACCCTTGACTTGGGGCGGAATAACTATTTAATGATTCCTTAAGTTGTGCCCCAAGTGCATGCGTGTGTAATTGTATCTATACATAATTTATATATGATTAACACACATGTCATATATACTATGTATAAGATAGTTGTGTTAAGTTAATTGGTTAAGTGTATCTTTAAATAGACAGTTTAATGTTTCCTCATGCCAAATGGGGAAACAAAAATCAAAGCTTTATAGTAGTGTTTTTATATTACTCACACCATTATTTCCACAAGGCTATAAAAAAATACATAAAGCTACCTTTTTGTAAAATAGCTGCTATATAGTTGGATGACAACATCTTATCAAAAGCTTTAATATGTAAGAATGATTCATTACTGAAGCAACCTTCACCTCTTCAATGACTATAATCAAATGGCAGTTTTGTGAAACTGTATAATTTTTCTCATTTATGTAATGTAAAACTCACACCAAGCGGGTATGGCCATGTAGAATATGTCTGTGGTAATTGTATAAAGGACATAAATTAGACATTATTTTTGACAAGTATGATGGGATACACTTGGCTGGAAAGTGTGTTAGTCATACATATTGTATATTTAGTATATCCTTGGAAAATAACTTGCAACAAAGTGTATTGGCTTCCTGTTAGCAAATCTGTAATGAATAAAGCTGTGGTGTCCATCACGCAGTGTGTTTTTAGTTCATACAGATTGCAAAGGTGCATCAATTTCATTTAAGAAATAACCAAATGTTTCAATATGTCGAAGACGTGCATACATAAAGCAAGTTAATTAATTACTATTACATTTTACATAGTAAATGCAAATAAAATTAAATCTGTACTTGTTTTTTAGGAGTTTACGTTGGTGCCGTAAAAGACGTTTCTGCTATATGTGCGGACTTTTCTGCTGTTTGCATTAACAAACCTTACTAATAATGTCTGCTCCTCTTTTGCTAATGACTAGCGAAATATGCAAGCTCCCATACCTTTATTATTTCAAAAAATCAAGCAAGAAATGAGTTTCTGGTTCCCTGGGTGTACCAATTGGCATTAGATCATTGTGATACCCTCGAACACTGTGATCAAATGACTGTCATGATTTAGTGTTTTATGGTATCATCTAGCACTTGAATTGGAGGGTCTTCAGTTCAAGGGTTCTGTTTCTGTCTGTTTATACTCAGAATTTTTTTATGGTTTATGTGCTGTTCCATAGGGAACAACTCCAAAAGTCCATGTGAACAGACTATTGAAACTCCCCTCGTACAAGAAGGAAAGTTCTTCTAGATAATTGCATTGAGCACATGATAGAAAATTGGAGAAACATTTCTTACCACTAGAATTACCAAAGCCTACGAAAAAACTTATAATCCTGGCCCACCTTAAATCCATTCGCACCTCTCCGTGAGCGTCTTTTGTGTTGTAAACGTGTCGATCAGCACAAGCAGCAAGCAGCCTGCTATCCCATCATTCTCCCCACCAATGCAGAAAGGGCAGCTCAAGTCTGTTTACCTGCATGTGAGTTGCTTAGAGTTGTATCAGGTAAATAATATTTTGTTGTTTGGAATATATGCATTTCATGCGTGTTCCGTGTCTACAACAATCTATGTAAACACATCATTAAAACAGAAACTTTTTCATGTTTTAGTAATAATTGACACAATGTAGACATGAATTGTATAATGTGTGAAGCCTGAAGTCAAAATATCAAATAAACACTGTCACAAAAGATACAAACATAACAGAACAAGTGCGCTTTCATACTAGAATATAACTGCAGAAAAAGAACTTGCGTTAGGGTGAGACATTGACACCCCTTTAATACGACTGCTTTGGTGGTGCAGCGGTAAGAACTGCTGACTCATAATCAAGATGTTTATGGTTTGATCGCAGACACCTCCATTTTGAGAAGGGAGCTGCTCTTATTCTTACTATTATAAAATAAAAACAATACATTTGATTTGAGTCTGTAACAACCGGCTTAACTGTATGGTGCTTGTAAAGGTTAGCCTTTTTTTTTATTCATTTTGATTCTCTCAGTCACGTTCATGCTCGCCCTGATCTGACACTGTTAGTTTTCAAATAAAGACATGCTATAACAGAGGTGAACTCAGATGAGGAAGGGGGTTCTACATCAGAGAAAGAGAACAGAAGCCCTCCTCGCAAGAAATGTCCACTCACACATAAGAACAACGCAGCTGCACCAGGCGTAAACACGAAAGATGGTACCGTTAGGATGCAGCAAGAGGTCGGGTGTCATCCTGCCAATCAGTCTGCCCCACACCTGTCCTACAATGAAACAGCATGGCTTACAGAGTTTGCCAAGGTATCATGCAAAGTCCTGTTTGTAATTATGTTTTGTGACGGTCTTTATATGAAATCCATGTATATGTTACTTACATAAAAGTCGGATTGAATGTTATTTACCTTGATTTATTTACATATCTTCCTACAGCATAAAGTCACAAGTAGTCTGCAGAGCTCCCTGTGTTTGATCGACACAGGCAATGCTGACAAAGTACATGTGTACTGAAGTGACATTAGCTGCAGGTGGAAGCCCCTGTCGCACCCAAAGCAACTGTGTTTGATCTTATCCAGGAAAAGATCCCAGTCTCCCCACGGGAGAAAGACTTTCTGAGATTAAGGTCATAAAGCTTATGAAACCATTTCTGGACAGTTGCGTGGAGCTTCCACCTGCAGCTAGTCACTTCAGTACACATGTACTGTGTCAGCATGACCGTGTTGATCAAACACTGTATAATCGATAGATAGATAGATAGATAGATAGATAGATAGATAGATAGATAGATAGATAGATAGATAGATAGATAGATAGATAGATAGATAGATAGATAGATAGAACTTTATCTGTCTCCAGAGGGACATTTGACTTTTTACAGAAGCTCTTGAAATAAATAAATAAACACACACTTTGGCTTGATTAAGCCTACAAGTATACTGTTGTTAGTATAAAGAAGCCCCCCATAGCATTTTTGACCCACCTCTGCTGAATAATTCATTGGTCCGAAAGTCCTCATTGTTGGTGTGTCACAGAGAGGATGTGCAACATTGTTCATAATGGCGCTCAGTTTTGGTTTAATTCCATCCATTGCTACTAGTTCCAGGGGGTCAGAGTGTATCTGATAACTCAGCTTGTACCTGTACAACTAAAACAAATTATAAAGTTGTTTTATGCACTGAGGGATGGAGGAAAACGAGTACATAGTCCTTTTTATACGTCATGCCTGGTAACATAGCAGCCCTGACTGTTGCAGTTTTGTGAATAAAGAAAACAAGACGTTAACTACAAAATAACTTTCTCAATATTTAATCTGTTTAATAATAAACAACAGGAATTGATTTCTGGTGATTCCAAGCCTAAAATTAACTCAGAACTCACAAATAACAATGTAAATTATAACACCAACTCTGACTGAGTCAAGGCCCCCATTATATTTGATATATTAATTATTTTGTACACTGTATTCTAATCCTTGGGATGGATTGACAGGCTTTACAATGCTCTGAATAAGCCTGCTTTGGACAAGGCAATAAAGAGCATGAATTTAATGAACAGAACTGAATTGCAAATAATAATCGTTTATGTTATTACGGTTACTGTAATGTTAGGAGGTCTATCATGCATAGAAGACACAGATGTGTAATGATCGTTTTTTCCTTTGTGTGCCAACACTGTTTGTCATGTCTGTGGTTGTATTTCTACATCAAGAGTGTTTTGTAACAAATAGCAGACAGAGAAAACGATCATTGTATGTAGCTACTACGTGAGAAGGCCTCTGATGTTAACAGTCTGTTTAAAAATCGGCTGCTGGCAAAAACATATTGTGTAGCTTCAGCCTTGAAGTGAAGAGACTGAGAAGACAAACTTGGATGCAGCTTCTGAGCAGCAGTGACAAGCATTGTAATCAGTCTAATAGACATTTGAGAGCCAAGTCAGAATGAGTCCACTTTATTGGCAGCATGCCCTTTGTGCTTGACATATTTGCAATAATTTATGATGATCACAATTTGTATGGTGTGAAGAAATGGAAAATTTGGTGATTTTGTTTTCTTCGAATGGCTTCAATACTATTGAATTGTGAATTTTAAATAATAAAACAGCATTTTTAAGAACAATTCATTCATTTGCAACATTTGCTTACTTTTATTCTGGGTTATCAGGGCTTGCGACCTTCCTACCTACATCATAGACAAATCAGGGCTCGATCCTAGATACTATGCCAGGCCAGGGCCGCACATACCTGGTTTGTTGTTGTGGTAGGGTCCTAGGGAGACCCTAACCTCTCCTTTATATTTTCTATAACAGTGTTCACCAACCTTTTCTCTATGGTGGTACACTATTTGTAACCAAAAATACTCCAAGGCACACCACTCATTCTATCTTGTACACATGCTCAACTCTCCGAAGAGTTGGGGCCGCCGAAGAAGCCAATAAAAAAGCAGCTCTGATACCAGCATTGGCAGACAGGGTACTTAGTGAGCACTTTGGCAAAATCTCCCAGCTGCTTCATCCCTTTGCCCACCCCTCTCTGCCTCAGAGGCAACCCATATGCCCACTATTTCACCAGCACTGTGTGGCTCGCAGGTGACCACACACCAAGTGGACTCTAACAGACAGGAGACACGTCCAAAGTGCTCTAAGTGCTGTGTCTGCAACATAGCGATAGTTGGAACTGCTTTTATGCCAGCTCCTCCAGGTAGATCTGTATTCCTCAGACAGTTCTTGACCGCCCGGAGAGCTTGTCCCTCTCATGTTCGGACCCAGGTGGACTACACTGTGTGATAGACGGCCGGCAGCTCATCCCGGCTGTCACATCCAAGACGCTAGATGGCGTCTTCCTTGCAGCATGGAGGTGCCTCGGATTCCCGCAGAGCACCATGGGAGATGGAGTTCGGCTTCACAGCCCTGCTGGGTGCTGTGGGTGCCGCCATGTGATGCTGCAGGGAGACACGGGGATTTTTATTTTCCCTATAGCCCGGAAGTACTCCCAACTCATGGGGATGGAAGAACAGAAGTACTTCCGGGCTGAAGAAAAATACAAGTCCTCGTCTGACCCGGAAGTGCTATTAAATCACATGGACAAAAGGACAGGAGCACTTCCGGGTCAAGTACTATATAAAGAACTATGGGAGACACAGCAAGGGAGCCGAAGTTGGGTGGTAGAGTAACGGAGCTGCTGGGAGAGGAGGAATGTGTTATTGTATTTGATTATAGATTTATTTGTTTATGGTGGTGTTAGTGGTGTCTACTGTGGCACAATATCGAAAAGAAGAAATTAAAATATTTCTAAGTGCTTTTACTTGGTGTCTTGGACGTTTGTTTGCAGGGTTTGAGGAGCGACAGCGCCCTCTAGTGTCACAACTGTTATCTCCGCTGCACACCCGGGTAACCCCTCATGGTGCATCACTGTACTGCAGCACACTGGTTGAAAAGCACTACTCTATAATGTAGACCAGGGATCTCAAACTCCAATCCTGGAGGGCCACTGTGGCTGCAGGTTTTCATTCTAACCCTTTTCTTAATTAGTGCCCTGTTTTTGTTGCTAATTAACTTCTTTGGAATTAATTATAGTTCACTTGTTTTTGAAGATTTGTTCCACGGAATTTCTTCATCATTCCTCTGAATTGTTTCATTTCTTTACTTAACTCTTTCAGGGCTGATGTCGACTTTTGTCAAAAGGAGGAGTTGATGATGGTAATCAACTGTAAACTGTGACAAAACCAACTGTTTTGTTGGTTTAGTTGGACTCTCATTGTCTGAAGGAACATTAAATTCACTGGTTTGACTGAGATTTCTTGCGCTCACAAGAGTAGCAAGGCGCAAACAACGGTAAGAATGGGACTGACATTTGGTGAGAGATCAAAGCGAATGTGTAAAGCAAAATACTCCGCAGACAACATTCTGCCTATTATTTCTGAACTGGACTTGACTTGTCGAACTCCGATTTTTATACAAGTGATTGAAAACGAACGTGAGGTTCCAGCTTCAGCTGATTGGTCCCCAGCTAATCGCGGTAACGACAATGTTCACCAGGCAGAACTGCCACTTAACAATGATAAGAGGTAGAAACCACATTGCAATGCACTGTGACTGTGATCATTGCTGCTGCTGCCCCAGCCACACGAAGACAGCCTGGCAGCAAACCTGCTGCACATTCTTGGCAAACTGGCAGCCACATCATGCAGCAACAGATGTTTTATGTTGATTTCTGTGTGAAACCATTGCTTTTCACAAAATGTTTTTGGAAAACATATTCAGCCCTCAAAGAGTTAAACAGAAATGAAATGTGAACGGAGGGAGCCAACAGAAGACCAACTAAGTCAGGGCCCCAAACTCCAACCAATTTCATTTCATTAGGCGCAGAGTCTTGTCATCAATTGAACCCGTTCTTTAACTGTTTCAGGGCAGATGTCGACTTTGCTCAAAAGGAGGGGTTGATGGTGGTAATCAACTGTAAACACTAACAAAACCCACCAATATGTTTTAGTTGGACTCTCTTTGCCAGAAGGAAAGTTAGCATCATTGGTTTGACCGAGGTTCCCTGCCATTGATTGAGTAACGAGGAGCAAAGAAGGACAAAAATGGCATCAACATCTAGCGAAAGATCGAAGCGAATGCGTAAAGCAAAATACTCCATGGACGACGTTTTGCATATTATCACCGAATTGAACTCTGACTTGTCGGACTCAAGTGATCGAAAATGAATATGAGCAACCGGCATCAGCTGATGTGTCCCCAGTTGATCGAGGTGCCGAACAGATTCACGTATCTGACACACCTATGGCAACGTTCAACCTTGGCGGTCTGCCACTTACAGTGACAAACGGTACAAACCAGATTGCGATGCACTGCAACCATGACCACCTGCCAGCGAGCCGGTGGCACATTCCTAGCGAACTGGCGGGCACAGCATGCAGTAACAGACATTTTATGTTGATTCCCGTGTTAAACCATTGCTTTGTGTGCTTTTTTTGGAAAAAATTTTCAGCCCTCAAAGTGTTAATTCCATAGCTTGTTGCTGCTCTCATTGCGCAATAGCAAACATTTTGAAAATTGTTGATCTTTTTCTTTACTTTTCTAAGAGCACTACTAAAATGTTTTGGAGACCTGAGCAGATCGATATTCCTGAGACTTTCAACTTTCTTTATTTTCAGAAATTGTATGCTGGTCGCAGTTTGCTGGTCATGTTTTGGTTCATTTAGTATCTCATTATTATTTGGCTGCTAATTAAGGAAAATGAAACAATTATTGGATCTGAGTCTTCAAGAGCAAGTCAGTTAAAATGAATTCAAAAGAAGTTTTTTAGCTGCAAAAACAGGTCAGTAATTAAGAAAAGGGTTACAATGAAAACCTGCAGCCAATGCGGCCCTCCAGGAGTGGAGTTTGAGATCCTTGATGTAGACCTTAGCAGAACACTGTCAGGGTTCACTCCTCTTGTAAATCAGTATCTCCCATCATCAGAGCCGGCCCTAGACAATTTCGGGCCCGAAGCAAACGGAGCCCAACCCCTGCAGCTAGGGGGTCCGGGGCAGAGCTCCGGCCGCCAAGCGATTTCCTGCATCCTGAGCTGCAGAAATGCGTTTTCCCAGCATCTACAACCATCACTTTTTGACGATTTCCATTTGACACTGACAACCGTAACCGTAACACACTGACAGGAGCCAAATTTGCAGGCTGTCTGCGCAGACTGTCGTACAAGGCCCTGGCAACGTTGCTGAACCTGACGAAAAACCCATGTCCATGTCATTCTTAACGTCATCAGCTTCTGACTCCTCGGAGTCGGATACAGGTTTGTGGGGCTTGGACAGTGTTGCTGTATCTTCGACTAATGGAAGTTCAGTCCTGGTGCTAGTGCTGCTGCTGCTGCTAGAGCTAACCGTTTTTGTTAGGAAGCGTTGCAAAGCGTCTTTTTGGGTAGCGAAGAATTCATCTTTCGCTGCTTTTTCTTTACGTTTTTGAGCACCTGATTTATATTTCTTTGGCGGTGGAACTGAAGACAATAATTTCAAACTGTGGAAATTCGGCAAGGCCTAACTACTATCTACAAGACGTTCTTTCTAACAAAATGGAAATATATTGACATGAAGGAAAATGATGGCTTTACGAAGAGAAGGGCCCCTTTTATGCTTTGTCGAGAATGCAGTGTGGCGGAGCGGCCCTGACTGAAGCGTAAGTGGCCGCCTACTGAGGACAGAGACACAGATGAGCCGTGGAGGCGGCAACAGGCGCGCGGGCCTGAGTGAAGCGTAATGAAGATTGGAGTGCCGAGTGGAGATGTCCACGTGGAGTAATTACGTGATGAAATATGTTGCCCGTGAATTATATATATAAAAAAATTAGTAATAGAGGTTGGAGTGAAGGAGTCTGTTGCTCCATTGGGCCCTCCGCAGCAGCGTCGCATCACGGAAAAAAAAAAAAACCTTGTTGGGCGCAGTGGGCCCCCTCCAGCTGTGGGCCCGAAGCGGTTGCCCTAAGGTCGGCTCTGTCATCATTCCTTTACATTCTATAACCCCAGCCAACTATTGCAGGAATCATGGGGTAGAGGGGTCCTTTCATCAGATTGGCTGGCACAGCGCTGACTCAGCTGTGGAATGGCCAAATGGGGGAGGCAGCTTGATGGCTGAGGTCTCCAGCACTCTAAACAAATCCAAATCATATTATGGGATATCATCTACTGTTACATTCTGCTCCATACTTGTAAATTTTTTATTTTTATATTGTACTGAGGATTACTTGTCTTCTGTTCTGTGTATTGTATTGTATTGACCCCCTTCTTTTTGACACCCATTGCACGCCCAGCCTATCTGAAAAGGGGTCTCTCTATGAACTGCCTTTCCCAAGTTTCTTCCATTTTTTTCCCTTCAAGGGTTTTTTTCTGGGAGTTTTTCTTCATCTTCTTAGAGAGTCAAGGCTGGGGGGCTGTCAAGAGGCAGGGCCTGTTAAAGCCCATTGCGGCACTTCTTGTGTGATTTTGGGCGATACAAAAAATAAATTGTATTGTATTGTATTGTATTGGTCCTCCCTGCGTGGAGTTTGCATGTTCTCTCTGTGTCTGCGTGGGTTTCCTCCCACAGTCCAGAGACATGCAGGTTAGGTGCATTGGCGATCCTAAATTGTCCCTAGTGTGTGCTTGGTGTGTGTGTGTGTGCCCTGCGGTGGGCTGGTGCCCTGCCCATGGTTTGTTTCCTGCCTTGTGCCCTGTGTTGGCTGGGATTGGCTCCAGCAGACCCCCGTGACCCTGTAGTTAGGATATAGTGGGTTGCATAATGGATGGATGGATAGATGTATCGTATTGCAACTAGAGAGAGTACCAGAACAGGCCGGAGAAAAAGTTGCAAATGTATTCATAATAAACAAATGTAAAATGAGTGTGACAAATATACCATTACAACGTAAGAAGCAATTGATCTTGCGTTACTACCAGGTGCCTCTCTGTTTTAGGTTGATTATTTGCTGGTCTGGCTTGGTCTTTGCTTCTGTGTTGTCTTTGAATGGAGTGGCAGATCAGTCCATAATTTGTCCTCCTTTTCCCAGAATAGAAAACAGCAGAGATAGAGAGATAACAGCAAGTCAACCTCCTCTTGTTGTTGCTCTGTACCTTCTGACTCACCAATGAAACAGTTCAGCCCCAACCATTTCTACTGCTTTGTTACTGTCTGTATCTTCTCCAGTTTTTAAAGGATGTACATACAGTATGTATAAAGAAAGAATATATAGGTTATTAAGTTGTAAAGTGCATTCTCAAACCTATCTTCCAGTCCATGCCTACTTAATGTTGGGATTGAGCTTGTAAGCATTATAAAAGGAAATCTTGGGGCAAGACTTTCTCACAGATAATATCAAGTCCCGCGAGAGATAATTTCAGGTCCTGCATGACGAGACTTTTTGCCAAGAGATTTTGACAAGTCTCACCCTCCTCTCAAATATTTACAACCACCCTGATGGTCCAATCACTTCTCATTCGTGTGAATGCTACTGTCAGACACAGTTCCTGTGCTCTCAGCTCCAAGCAGTGTCGGAAATAAAAGACAAAGAGCTGAAGGCAAAGTAGAACATCGTAAAGTGGTTCAAAAATGTTGGCATGATACACATGCAGAGCAGGTTAGAGATAATGAAAGTAGTAAATTTCAAAAGTCTCAAAAAACTGATAGTAAAGATCGCATTAGTGCTAACAAATGGAAATTATTACTCTGTGAAATAACGGAACAGCGAAAAGAGATCAAATATATGGACATAGGTGATATGACATAAGTATGTAGATATTGTTCGGCTTAAAACTTTAAGTCGGAGACTTGTAGATTGTCTAATTCGTGTTGCCATCAGGGAAAAGTAGTGTTTCTTCCCAATGAAGAGATGTATACGCGAGAATTAAAGGATTTGTTGTTTGGTGAATATGAAATTCACATATGCGAGTGGCAGAGACTCAAAGTGGCTGATGCATAGCGCCCGCACGGGGGTTGGTGAGTGAAGCATGCAGGGGGCAGAGCCCCCTAGTATAAACTAAAATAATGTCTGTGACTTGTCCTACTCAGGTCAACTCTTCCACCTGGTCGCAGATGACCAAGTCCCTTAACACTACAATTCCTGAATCTTACGAAAAAACTTGTAATCCCGGGCCACCTTAAATTCCTTCGCACCTCTCCTCATCAGCGTCTTTTGTGTCGCAAATGTGTCAATCAGCACAAGCAGCAAGCAGCTTGCTATTCCATTCTACAGTATCTGACGGAGCTGAAGTCAGTCACAAACTTTTCCCAGCTCAAGTCTCTTTATTGTGGTGTGAGGTGACTGGAGTTGTATCGGGCAAATAATATACAGTAATCCCTCCTCCATCGCGGGGGTTGCGTTCCAGAGCCACCCGCGAAATAAGAAAATCCGCAAAGTAGAAACCATATGTTTATATGGTTATTTTTATATTGTCATGCTTGGGTCATAGATTTGGCAGAAACACAGGAGGTTGTAGAGAGACAGGAACGTTATTCAAACACTGCAAACAAACATTTGTCTCTTTTTCAAAAGTTTAAACTGTACTCCATGACAAGACAGAGATGACAGTTCCGTCTCACAATTAAAAGAATGCAAACATATCTTCCTCTTCAAAGGAGTGCGCATCAGGAGCAGATACTGTAATGTCAGAGAGATAGAGAAAAGCAAACAAATCAATAGGGCTGTTTGGCTTTTAAGTATGCGAAGCACCGCGGCACAAAGCTGTTGAAGGCGGCAGCTCACACCCCCTCCGTCAGGAGAAGAGAAAGAGAAAGAGAGAGAGAGAGAGAGAGAGAGAGAGAGAGAGAGACAGAGTTTGTTTTTCAATCAAAAATCAATACGTGCCCTTCGAGCTTTTAAGTATGCGAAGCACTGTGCAGCATGTCGCTTCAGGAAGCAGCTGCACAGAAGGTAGCAACGTGAAGATAATCTTTCAGCATTTTTAGACAAGCGTCCCTATTGTCTAGGTGTGCGAACAGCCCCCCTGCTCAATCCCCCTACGTCAGGATCAGAGAAAGTCAGCGCAAGAGAGAGATAAAGAAAAGTAAGTTGGGTAGCTTCTCAGCCATCTGCCAATAGCGTCCCTTGTATGAAATCAACTGGGCAAACCAACTGAGGAAGCATGTACCAGAAATTAAAAGACCCATTGTCCGCAGAAATCCGCGAACCAGCAAAAAATCCGCGATATATATTTAAATATGCTTACATATAAAATCCGCGATGGAGTGAAGCCGCGAAAGGCGAAGCGCAATATAGCGAGGGATTACTGTATCATTATTTGGAATACACACATTTCATGTGTGTTCCGTGTCTACAACGATCTGGGTAAGTGTAGGATGACACGAAATGTGAGGCAAGAAATGCTGAACACATACCTAAAGCAGAAACTTTTTCCATGTTATACTAATAATGAGGTGAAGAGTATAATGTGTGAAGACTGTAGTCCAAATATCAAATAAACACATGCGCTTTTATTCAAGAATATAACCAAAGGAAAAAAAAATCATTCAATTTACATGTTGCTGTCAAGCAGAGTTGTGCTGCGGTGCAGCAGTCTATTGTTTGTGTTCATCCTGAACTATTTGGTTTAATAAAACACTTAAGAGAAAAATGTGACAGACTGAAAATTATCTGTTTTAGGCTTCAAATCATTTGGATGATATCCTTGGAAAGGAAAAAAATCTACGCTATAAGAAGCTAACATTGCAGATTAACAAGCCATACAATTAAATAAGGTCTGACAAGGATTGGTTTCTGATTAAGTAATTGGATTTGAACAAAAACCTGCAGTCACTGTGGCCCTCCAGGACCAATGTTGCCTACCCCTGGTTGAAACCAAAAGGCAAAAGAAAAGAGCAAAAAGAAACTTCTTGTTCCTAAGAACCCACCTCCGACCTTGGCAGAATATGACAAATGTGTCTCCTCACTGGGTCCATCCACTTCCAGGTCTCATTCCAAGGCCAATGGTGAGATGCAGTAACTCACTGAAAATGGGGGCAATATGAAGACCAGCTTCCAAAAAAAAAGTGAAGGAGGATTGTAAAGCACAGGTTTCATAAAAAAAATTGATATTACAAGGAAACATGAATCAGGAAGAGATCCCAGCCACGGGGGCTGCACAAACCATTGTGTTTCTTTGTGCCAGTCCCAAATCAGGATAAATGGGGTTAGAAGGTTAAGAGACAAAGTCTGAGAGACAAGATTGCGTTGGTTTGGACATGTGCAGAGGAGAGATGCTGAGTATATTGGGAGAAGGGTGCTAAGGATAGAGCTGCCAGGCAAGGGGAACAGAGGAAGGCCTAAGAGAAGGTTTATGGATGTGGTGAGAGAGGACATGCAGGTGATAGGGATGACATGGCAAGATGAAGAGGACAGGAAGATATAGAAGAAGATGATCCTCTGTGGCAAACCCTAACAGGAGCAGCTGAAAGAAGAAGAAGAATTGGGTCTGAGCAAGTCAATTAAAATTAATTCAAAAGAAGTTAATAAGCAGCAAAAACAGGTCACTAATTAAGAAAAGGGTTAGAATGAAAACTTGCAACCAAAAGAAGAAGAAGAAGATTGAATCAGGAGGAACACACTAAGACAAATGATGTCTTCAGTATTTCCCATACATGTTTTAGTTTTTAAAATAAGTTTGAAGTTAGTCAGCTACATAGTTGGTGAGGCCAGCAGGGGGCGCTTACCCTGTGATCAGTGTATGGATTCCAATGATCCAGTCCAGTGACGGGGACACTCTGCTGTAAAAATGGCACCGTCCTTCAGATGAGACATGAAGTCCTGAGTCTCTGTGGTCATAAAAGATCCATGATCGTCCTTCGTAAAAACAGGGGTATCTCAATGTCCTGGTTAAATTGCCCACCACGGCCTAATCATTCTGGCCCCCTAATTATCTGCTGTGTCTAATTGTCTCTACTTCTCTCACCACCTAACAGCTCATGTGTGGTGAGCATACATGGCTCAAAAATGGCTGCCGGCGCATCATCCTGGTGGAAGCTACACATTGGTGGTGGTTGACGTGGCTCCCCACTCACTATGTAAAGTGCTTTGAGTAATGAGAAAAGCGCTATATAAATGTAAAGAATTATTATTTTTTGCAAGGATGTAGAGAGAGAGATGGCAGATTTTAAATTAGGCACTCATTTTTAAGAACATTGCGGAAAAACAAAATCAAAACAGCTCTTTAATTGCTTTGTTTAACAACCAATTAGCTGAATGGAATAGATTAAAGTTTTATATAATATTTTCATTTGAATAATTTAACATATAAACAGTTTTTTAATGTTAGTAAGCAAAAGATAGATCTTATTCCAAACAAGTCCACTGCATTTAATATTGATGAGGCTTTGCCTTTGAAGACGTCACATGTTTTTACTGTTTATTTATGTATCAGAGTTAAGCCAAACAGTATAACTATTTCCAGGTATTGTTCATAAAAGAATATCCCAATGTGAAAATATTTAAACTCATCTGATTCGTGGTGTGCGCCTACCTGGAACAGGCACTGGCTACCATGACCTTTAAGTAGATTAAGTGAATTTGACAAAGGATAGATGAAAGAACAGCAGAAATACCATGCCTGAAAAATTCAAAAACAGTTAAACTGGTATGTTTTTATTTTTACTTTCTTAAATATGAAGTATAGGGAAAGTATTGTAATCGTCCAAAAATTCAACCTTGAGATTTTGGTGAATCCTGATGCTTTAGACCTCCCTTAGTCTGAAAATAACATTTTTGGAATTATGTCTGTGTTTCTGTCAGTGCGTGTGTGTGTGTCTGTAAACAGGATAACTTGAGTATGCTTTCACTTAGGTCAACCAAATTTTGCATACAAGTATAAGGTACAAAACATACATTTCTATCCACTTTTAAGCTATTTCCTCTAACCGGAAGTGGTACTTTTTTATTCATGCAGCTGCAGAGTCTGATTTATTCAACTTTACTTTTATAATGATTGTTCAATAAATTATTGATTTGATTTGTTGTTGATGGTTCTATAATGTACAGTGCATCTGGAAAGTATTCACAGTGTATCACTTTTTCCACATTTTGTTATGTTACAGCCTTATTCCAAAATGGATTAAATTCATTTGTTTCCTCAGAATTCTACACACAACACCCCATAATGACAACGTGAAAAAAGTTTACTTGAGGTTTTTGCAAATTTATTAAAAATAAAAAAATTGAGAAAGCACATGTACATAAGTATTCACAGCCTTTGCCATGAAGCTCAAAATTGAGCTCAGGTGCATCCTGTTTCCCCTGATCATCCTTGAGATGTTTCTGCAGCTTCATTGGAGTCCACCTGTGGTAAATTCAGTTGACTGGACATGATTTGGAAAGGCACACACCTGTCTATAGAAGGTCCCACAGTTGACAGTCCATGTCAGAGCACAAACCAAGCATGAAGTCAGAGGAATTATCTGTAGACCTCCGAGACAGGATTGTCTCGAAGCACAAATCTGGGGAAGGTTACAGAAACATTTCTGCTGCTTTGAAGGTCCCAATGAGCACAGTGGCCTCCATCATCCATAAGTGGAAGAAGTTTGAAACCACCAGGACTCTTCCTAGAGCTGGCCGGCCATCTAAACTGAGCGATCAGGGGAGAAGGGCCTTAGTCAGGGAGGTGACCAAGAACCCGATGGTCACTCTGTCAGAGCTCCAGAGGTCCTCTGTGGAGAGAAAGGAGAACCTTCCAGAAGGACAACCATCTCTGCAGCAATCCCCCAATCAGGCCTGTATGGTAGAATGGCCAGACGGAAGCCACTCCTTAGTAAAAGGCACATGGCAGCCCGCCTGGAGTTTGCCAAAAGGCACCTGAAGGACTCTCAGACCATGAGAAAGAAAATTCTCTGGTCTGATGAGACAAAGATTGAACTCTTTGGTGTGAATGCCAGGCGTCACGTTTGGAGGAAACCAGGCACCGCTCATCACCAGGCCAATACCATCCCTACAGTGAAGCATGGTGGTGGCAGCATCATGCTGTGGGGATGTTTTTCAGCGGCAGGGACTGGGAGACTAGTCAGGATAAAGAGAAAGATGCCTGCAGCAATGTACAGACACATCCTGGATGAAAACCTGCTCCAGAGTGCTCTTGACCTCAGACTGGGGTGACGGTTCATCTTTCAGCAGGACAACGACCCTAAGCACACAGCCAAGATTATCAAAGGAGTGGCTTCAGGACAACTCTGTGAATGTCCTTGAGTGGCCCAGCCAGAGCCCAGACTTGAATCCGATTGAACATCTCTGGAGAGATCTTAAAATGGCTGTGCACCGACGCTTCCCATCCAACCTGATGGAGCTTGAGAGGTGCTGCAAACAGGAATGGGCGAAACTGGCCAAGGATAGGTGTGCCAAGCTTGTGGCATCATATTCAACAAGACTTGAGGCTGGAATTGCTGCCAAAGGGGCATCAACAAAGTATTGAGCAAAGGCTGTGAATACTTATGTACATGGGATTTCTCAGTTTTTTTTTAATAAATTTGCAAAAACCTCAAGTAAACTTTTTTCACGTTGTCATTATGGGGTGCTGTGTGTAGAATTCTGAGGAAAAAAATGAATTTAATCCATTTTGGAATAAGGCTATAACATAACAAAATGTGGAAAAAGTGATGCGCTGGGAATACTTTCTGGATGCACTGTACATAATATGAAAATATAATCATTGTCTTGCAGTTTATTCCTCAAATACCCATCCCCACATCTGAGTATATGAGAAAGTCTAGGGGAGACCACTCCCGATTTTTATATACTATTCCAGTAAATATTCCATACCCTGTCCACTAACCAGGTGTGCTGGTTAGTTTACCTGGTAACTCTAAATGGACCCGGCATGAGTGTACAAGGATCACAGCTGCCTTGTTGCATCTTACTGTCTGAGCAGCTCATCTGAAGATAGAAAGAACATTAGAACAATCTGGATGAGAACAGGCTATTCGGCCCAACAAAGCTCGCCAGTCCTGTCCACTTTAATTCTTCTAAAGAAACATTAAGTCCAGTTCTGAAAGTCCCTAAAGTCCTACTGTCTACCACACTACTTGGTCCTTTATTTCAGGTGTTTGTGATTCTCTATGTGAAGAAAAACTTTCTAATGTTTGTGTGAAATTTTCCCTTCACAAGTTTCCAACTGTGTCCCCGTGTTCTTGATGAACTCATTTTAAAGTCACCGTCTTGATCCACTGAACTCATTTACTTTACCATTTTAAACACTTCAGTCCTGTCTCCTCTTAATCTTCTTTTCTGCTTAAACTGTAAAAGCTCAACTCTTTCAATCTTTCCTCATAACTCATCCCTTGTAGCCCCATAATCAGCCTACTTGCACTTCTCTGGACTTTTTCTAGCACTGTTATGTCCTTTTTGTAGCTTAGAGACCCAAACTGCATACAGGACTCCAGATGAGACCTCACCAGTGTGTTATAAAGACTTGAGCGAACCTCCTGTGACTTGTACTGCACACATCAAGGCGCTATATAACCTGACATTCTGTTTGCCTTCTTAATGGCTTCTGAACACTGTCTGGCAGTTGATAGTTTCGAGTCCACCATGACTCCCAAGTCCTTCTCATAATGTGTACTTTTGATTTTCAGACCTCCCATTGTGTATTCAAACCTACCATTTTTACTTCTTATGTGTAATTCTTTACATTTACTGGCATTAAATATCATCTGCCACAAATCTGCCCAAGCCTGTCTGCTGACCAAGTCCTTCTGTAATGATATAACAGATTCCAAATGATCTGCTAATCCATCTATCTTGGTATCATCTGCAGACTTAACCACCTTGTTATTTATAATCCTATCCAAATCATTTATATATTAAAAATAGCAGCAGCCCCAACACTGATTCCTGATGGCCACGACTCTTAACGTCACCCAGTTCTGATGAGGTTCCTCGCACCTTCACCCTCTGCTTCTTGTGTCTGAGCCAATTTTTCATCCATCTACAAACAACATTCCACTTCTTTTAGTTTGATCCCCAAGCTCTCGTGTGGCACCTTATCAAATGCTTTCTGAAAATCCAGATAAATAATCTCATATGCTCCACTTTGATTGTATCCTTTTGTTACTTCCTCATAGAATTACAGCATGTTGATAAAACAAGACCTCCCTCTTCTGACCCCATGCTAACTGTTCAGTAAAACTCCTGTTCTTGTCATGTGTTATTCAGTATTACCCTTGATAATTCCATTAATTTACCCGTGATGTATGGTAGTCTTACTGGCCTATGGTTGCTTAGATCTGGTCGGTCACCCTTTATATATATGGAATACAGAACAAGGCAAAAAGTAAGATGGAAAATACTCAGACCTGGCCTGACTCCATAAATGTGGAATATTCAATCACTTTTAATATCATGGTGAGGCATGGCGAGTTCAGATACTGTAGCATTTTTTTATTTCTGAGGACAAGCTCAAACATCCTATTTCAGAAGCTATTTTAATGCTGGATGTTTTTCACTTGATGTGATGAAACAGAAGAAAAAATGCAGGAGGGGGGCTGAAAATTAGTATATGAGTTATGGTGAAAACGTGAGCACATTACAAGTAAAACTAAAATGTGTTAACTACTCATTGAAATACTGACTGAATTTGTCCACGTTATAACCTAGGTTGATAAGTGACATCATCCTGATCAATGCTTATTAACTTAGGAACAGAAATGATTCCCTCTGTACTAATTTTATAATGAATGTATCATTCTGACCCTGGAATGCTGTTAACATAATTCTTGTTTATACCTGAGATGGCAGCGATGGGTGCGAGGGCCACATGGTGAAAATTACGTCAGATTTGGAGACACGCAGCTTGTGTGCACATACATTTTTGTAACTACATCACATACTGGATATTGTCTATCCAAAATGCGGAGGCTGGTGGCAGAATAATGAATGAAGGGATGAATATGGCACAACAGGTCATCAAAAGGCAAGGCAAAACATTGGAAATACATCTGTTCATCATGTATGTCCCCAACTCATAAGAATATCACACTAACTTTCTTTACCAATTTTAGACTATACAGCAGGTCTGACATGCCACCTTCACCTTTTCTTCCTCTTAAAGTTAGTAAAGGAGGCACAACTCTTCTTCCATCAGCAGAGTCTCACATCCTCTACTGTGACATTATTAGCCATGTGACACTGACCAAACACTGTCGCTTATTGACTAGGAGAAATCTAACGCACGCTTGAACAGGCTGCAATAAGTATAAATATATGACTCTGCGAAGATCACCGCATCATCAGCAAAGTCAAGATCAGTGAATCTTTTTTCACCAACAGTTGCCTCACAGCTTTTTCAACAAGAACACGGGGGACAGGTGGAAAGCTATTAACACTAGAATTACCAGAGTCTACGAAAAAACTCGTAGATCCGGCCCACCTTAAAACTGTTCTCACCTCTCCGCCAGCGTCTTTTGTCTTCTAAATGTGCCAATTAAGACGAGCAGCAAGCAGCCGGCTGTTCCCCCACCGTCGCAGAACGTTCACTAAGTTTTCCCAGCTCATGCCTTTTTTGATTATCTGGGAGTGACTGAACTGCTGGAGTTTTAGATTGGAAATAATAGACCGCTATTTGGAACACACGCATTTCATGTTTCGGCACAGTGGTAGTGCTGCTGCTTTGCAGTAAGGAGACTGTGGAAGATTGTGGGTTTGCTTCCCGGTTCCTCCCTGTGTGGATTGCGCTTTGAGTACTGAGAAAAGCGCTATATAAATGTAAAGAAAAATTATTATTATTATGTGTGTTCCGTTTCTACAGTAATCTGCGTAAACACATTTTTAAAACAGAAACGTTTTTCATATTTTAGTAAATGATAAGATGTAGGCATAAACTATATAATGTATGAAGCCTGAAGTCCAAAGATCAAGTAAACACTTTCACAAAAGGTTCAAGGAAGAGACAATCGCTTCAGTGGCATAGCGGTGAGATTTGCTGACTTGTAATCAAGAGTCCCCGGTTCGATCCTCACTCACTCCTATATTTGCCGTTTTCAGTAGTGAGCTCCTCTTTTTGTTAATATTATACAGTATACACATACATTTGGTTTGCGTCTGTACATTTATAGGACTTGTAAAAGTTAACGTTTTTTTAACTTTTATTCTCTCTAAATCACGATCACGATACATACTACCAAGGGGGATCTGACGCTGTTATTTTTCATTTGAAATGGTATAACTGGAGATGTGAGTGGTGTTTTGAGACAATGGAACTGGACATTCTCTCATCTGGAGGTATTAAACCTGACACACAAACGCTGGCGAATCTGCCTTCTTCATATCTCACCGTCACTTGTTTTTTTTTTATTCAGTTTTATTGAGTGTTCCTGCTCATGCTGAATTAGTGTGCACCTTATGGTGTATGATGTCAAAAAAACAAAAAAACACAGACGCAGGTATATATGATATTTGGAATTACTCGTTTTATGACCTGTATAGTACATTTCGGAAAACTTTGTGGCACGGATGGAACATTATTCATATCATTCATAATCATTCGCATAAGATCTTGCGGTTTATAATCAGTGACTGCGTGTTTTTTTTCCTCGATCTTGCCAGTCCCCACATGTTGCTGTATGCTGTTTCTTTTGTACTCCAGGACATGCAGAGGATAGAATAGTACAGAGCAGTATGTTCAGCGCTATATGCAATTATCAGATTCAAATGTTAACTGTTCACACACCGTAAGGATCGTCTTTCCCACATTTACAACGTGTGTACCTGTTACAATGTACACGCTTCTCTACTATGCTGTGGTTTCTATTACACACCTGAAAGAAAGAGACAATATATGTGAAAACATCATCGCACTAATGCAATATTATTTGAAAACGAACAGCGTCAGATCGGGTGTGGATTTATGCTGGCGCTATTACTGAAAGAAAAAAAAGATCAACAGCACTGAATAAGCTCACGCACTTAGTGAATAAGCTCACTCGCTCTAATATCTGCCCATGCCCATTTTTTTTCTTTCCGTACATGTGCCTTCCCTGTTTATTTATATATCTAGTGACTTTTCTGCCTGTCTGACTCTCTGTTACGCAGTGCTCTGTCTGTCGGTGTGTTACGGATCTTAAAAATAACAGTTATAAGGACACTTGTTCATGTTAATTGCAGTCTCAATTGTTAAAAAATATTTTAAAAGGAGCATCCCACATGAAAATATAATGATCTCATTAACCGACAGTGCATACCAATTTATAAATTTTATGTCCGTTTGAGGTTAAAAGAAAAAAACAATAACACTTTCTCCTCAACGGGGAATCGAACTCAGAGGGACAGTAAGCCTACTGCGCTCTGAGACAGCAAATGTTACCGCTACGCCGCGAAAGCTGTTGTATTGCTCCTGAACCTTTTGTGAAAGTGTATATTTGATGTTTGGACTTCATGCTTCACACATTCTATAGTTTATGCTTACATTTTGTAACATTTATTACTAAAATATGAAAAAGTTTCTGTTTTAACAATGTGTTTACACAGATTACTATAGAAACGGAACACTAATGAAATGCGTGTGTTCCAAATAACGATCTATTATTTCCACTCTAAAACTCCACTTCACTCCCAGATAACCAATCAAGGCATGAGCTGGGAGATGCTCGTGCACGTTCTAAGTCAGTGGGGGGATGGAATAGCTGGCTGCTTGCAGCTTGTTTTTATCGGCACATTTAGAGGACAAAGGACGCTGGCGGAGAGGTGCGAATGGTTTTAAGGTGGGCCGGATCTACGAGTTTTTTCATAGACTCTGGTAATTCTAGTGTTAAGGGAAAATTTTGCACAAATGTTAGAATGAGAATCATTGACACGTGGATTAGGTTACTACATTGTGTGGTAGAGATGAGTATTTTAGGGACCTTCAAAACTCAACTTGATGTTACTGTGGAGGAATGAGGTTAATAGTATTGGGAAACTTTGTTAGATTGAAATCTTGTTCTTGTCAAAGATGCACTAAAAGGCTCTCATTTTTCAGTCTTTTCCTCCTTAAACAGGTCCACGCTCGATGGCTACGGGACCCCAGGTACCAAAAGAATGATCGAGTGAAAGAAGGGAGTGTGTTTTTACAACTTAATATTGCATATACTAAAAGACTTGGATAGGAAGCTGAAGAAGTAGGCAACACTGCAGGATCCTTCTTCAGTTTTAATAGAACTTTAAATTAGGAACAGAAATTACCATTGTTTTCATTGCTCAAAACATGTCTCAAATGGAATTATTTTTCATAATCTAGAAAATGTGCAATGATTCCATTCTGAAATGTTTACACACAGGTATTCCTAAATGATAATACATGAGATTTAATTTCCTTTTACATTCTACTCCAATTGTGTACCCAAAGTACCCTTCCTTATTTATTTTATACAAGCACTTAACCGGCTCCCATCTTAGCAATAAACCATATTTGCCTGCTGACTCTTTATTTTTTTCATTTAAGTGCCTCCCATTGTGACTTAATTATAGTTGTGAAGGATGGTGCCTGTTTGCAAACATTATATAGCTAGAGGGAACATTTTCATGTATCTCACAAACTATGACAACAATCAAAGCAAACTTAATCTCGTTATGTGCAGAGTGGTCACAGAGGAGTCAGGTTAACCAGATGTACACGTTTCAATAGAAATTATGAACGGTAATTCATTACACTGTCATATATTTCAAAGTATTATACATTTAATTTTACAAACTATAGTGCCAAACAAATTTAAAATTAGATTTCTAATGAGTTACAATGTGGGTAATTTAATACGTGATCAAGGAAACCTGGTCCTAAAATATCTTAGACTGGAGTTATAATTGATGGCATTGTTTTGTCTTGGTAGAGTAATATATTACTTTATTTTCCCCTTTTGTATTATTCATATGTAGCATTTGTCATAATGCCACAAATCTCACAGATTTACTACTGTTTATCAGGTATTGTTCCATATAACTTCTCCCAACCTTCCTTCTACATTTATAACCTCGGGCAATTAGGTGTAGTAAAAGACAAGCAGGAGTTAAGTTACAATTTAAATAATGTATTTTTGATACTATTCATAAATAATAACAATATGCAAAGTACATTTGAATATTGGCAACCATACAACCTGATAAATGGTGATGTGTAGTTTCAGGCGGCACACAGACTTGTTAGTTACTCTAGTTAAGTCCTCATTTGTGGTCAGCTTTCTACAGAACAGGCCGCATGCCTGTCTCAATATGGCTGCCGACCTGTGCCCTTCACTGCGTTGTCCTTTTCAGTTCATGGTGTGAGATGTTCTTTCATCAGTTGGTAAGAGAGAGGGGGGTAAAGCAAGCAAATTTATAGACTCTCTGTCCAACCCCTAGAGCCAATAGGGTGTTATGGTACTTAATTCTTTTAGGGCTAATTTTTTTGTTTCTTTTCTCCCAGGGCTGAATATTTTTCCAAAAACTAACTTTTTTTCAAAAAGAACACAAAGCAATTGTTTAACATATCCAATCAGCAAAAATATTTACTTTTGACAAATGTTACTGTCTTGCATGTTGTATGAGCCTGTAAACTCTATGATTTCACATACATGTTACACAGCAAAGTCCTGCAAAGTCTGGTCTCGCTCAAAGCAGCCAATTGCATACATTGCCATGTTGCACTGCTTACAACATGTGTTCCACTGGTGTTTCCTTTTCAATTGTCTGTTGCTGCACTTTCTCACATATATTGTTAGTGTGTACTGTAGAGAGACAAGTCACCCGTTTGACATCGTGCCATGCCACTGCCACCAAGTTTTGAAAACCAGATTGTCACCTCTTTTCATCTTCAGCCTGTCTGGCTTCAACTGTGAAGGCCTGTGTCTCCTGTTCACCCTCACTGTGCCGCAAGCTCCGATTCTCCTGCTCTGTAGCTCCATGAACAATTCTGAGCATGTATAGAAATTGTCCAAATGTACACCACATGACCCAAATGTTCATAGCCCTGAAGCAGCTCCAGCACAACCTGACTTGTCAAGGGACAGTCCTCTCTTTGAAAGGAATACTTTCCTGTATATGTAATTACTTTCAGGCAGAAACCAGTGTTTGCTTCTGCCAGTACAAAATCCTTTATGCCATACTTTGTGGGCTTGTCTGGCATATACTGTCAGAAAAAAAAGGCGTCCCTTGTATTTTGTCATAGATTCATGCACAGACAAATCACGGCCAGGCTGATAAAACTGTTTCTATGTTGGTTCCACAATGTCAAGCAGGGGCTGAACTTTATACATGGGGTTATTGCCTGGCTCACCCCTTGGGATTTGCTTCTGGTTATCACAGAAATGAATAAAACTTTGCAGCAGCACGTACCTGTCATGCGGCATAACCTGTCCAAAGCCACCAGGGGACAAAGCACGTTTGGACCAATGCTCCCTTGAAGTTATATTGCAAGTCCAGTCCCATCTCTATTTGTAAGGCCACAAAGCCCTTTATCTCGTCTTTTGTTGTGAGTTTCCACTTTGAAAAACGAGAACGCGGTGCAAGCGCAGCCCACGATTCAAAAAATTGCTCTGTATACCTGTTTGTCTCGTCTGACAGTAGCTGAAAAGCAGCATCAGGAGAGAGCAGCCTGAAGTAGTCCAGCGACTGGTAATCTGTCGTGTCCAACAGCAAGCCATGCCATCTTGTGAGGTCCGGTAGCCAGTTTGACTCCCACGGATCAATGTCTGGGTATTCCTCTCACACGAACCTTGCTGTAGGTGCACTCAGCTGGGGCGGCATCGGCTGGTGTTTGATCAGCTGATGCCAGTTCCTCACTCTCTTGCTCGATCTCCTGATCACTCTCAACAAAATCAGATTCTGAAAAATCAGAGTCCGACTCGGCGATAATGCTCAAAACATCGTCTGCTGAGTATTTTCTTTTCTGCACTCGCTTCACTCCCTCGTGAGATGTCGATGCCATCTTGCCTTTGTTTACATTTCGTAATTCACGCACACGCAAGGATTAGATGCCAAGTCAATGAGTCTAACATTCCTCCAAGCAGAGAGGGAATGGCTGTGACGTAACAGTGAGTTTTGTCACTATTAACTGCTGATTGTCACCCTCTACCCCTGGATGTCGACTTTTCTCGACATGCGCCCTCAACCCCTCCTGTCGACAAAAGTTGACATCCGCCCTAAAAGAGTTAAATACAAGCCAATTCCAAACAGCCATATTTCAGACCAATGGGGTACAGAATACCTTCACGCCTGCCCCCAAAATCATTTGTTGAGCTGATGTTTGTCAGCTAGGCAGGCAGTCCTGTGAGGGTTGATTGAGAGAGCCCTGCAGAGAATCACTTGCCAAACTTGTTTGAGGCACTTCCTCTCAACCCTGTCGTAAAATTCACCATCCTGACTTAGTCCTTATGGGTAAACATGAATGCGTCTCACTAATGAAATACTAATATTACATTGCTTTTCCTAATTTACAAATAAAGACATACAAAATATTTATCAAAATTTCACAGCACAACAGCCATATTCTCAAGCCATCACATAGCTAAAGTGTGTTTATTTCATATTGTAGTATAAGCGTTTTATCTACCTTGTCCAACCACATGTGTGGTGCTATACCTACCTTAATTTTTCACTGCCTGACTTCTGTTTTACTGTTTTAAAATCGAACTATGACTACTGATCTCTCGTCAAACCTATATGATCACTGTGAACACTGAACATTCTTAACATGTTACTTTGCCCATGCAGTTTATAATGACGGTTGAAAAAAAATTTTAATTTCATGTTTTCAGGCAGAATAGAGATTTAAAAAGTTTACGCTGTAGATAGATAGATAGATAGATAGATAGATAGATAGATAGATAGATAGATAGATAGATAGATAGATAGATAGATAGATAGATAGATAGATAGATAGATACTTTATTAATCCCAATGGGAAATTCACATTCTCCAGCAGCAGCATACTGATACAATAAACAATATTAAATTAAAGAATGATAATAATGCAGGTGAAAAACAGACAATAACTTTGTATAATGTTAAATGTTAACGTTTACCCCCCGGGTGGAATTGAAGAGTCGCATAGTTTGGGGGAGGAACGATCTCCTCAATCTGTCAGTGGAGCAGGACAGTGACAGCAGTCTGTCGCTGAAGCTGCTCCTCTGTCTGGAGATGATCCTGTTCAGTGGATGCAGTGGATTCTCCATAATTGATAGGAGCGCCGTTCACTCTGCCACAGATGTTAAACTGTCCAGCTCCATGCCAACAATAGAGCCTGCCTTCCTCACCAGTTTGTCCAGACGTGAGGCATCTTTCCTCTTAATGCTGCCCAGCACACCACCGCGTAGAAGAGGGCGCTGGCCACAACTGTCTGATAGAACATCTGCAGCATCTTATTGCAGATGTTGAAGGACGCCAGCCTTCTAAGGAAGTATAACCGGCTCTGTCCTTTCTTGCACAGCGCATCAGTATTGGCAGTCCAGTCTAATTTATCATCCAGCTGCACTCCCAGATATTTATAGATCTGCACCATCTGCACACAGTCACCTTTGATGATCACGGGGTCTATGAGGGGTCTGGGCCTCCTAAAATCCACCACCAGCTCCTTGGTTTTGCTGGTGTTCAGTGTAGGTGGTTTGAGTCACACCATTTAACAAAGTCCTTGATTAGGTTCCTATACTCCTCCTCCAGCCCATTCCTGATGCAGCCCACGATAACAGTGTCATCAGCGAACTTTTGCACATGGCAGGACTCCGAGTTGTATTGGAAGTCTGATGTATATAGGCTGAACAGGACCGGAGAAAGTACAGTCCCTTGTGGCGCTCCTGTGTTGCTGACCACAATGTCAGATATGCAGTTCCCAAGACACACATACTGAGGTCTGTCTTTAAGATAGTCCACGATCCATGCCACTAGGTATGAATCTAATCCCATCTCTATCAGCTTGTCCCTAAGGAGCAGAGGTTGGATTGTGTTGAAGGCGCTAGAGAAGTCTAGAAACATAATTCTTACAGCACCACTGCCTCTGTCCAAGTGAGAGAGGGATCGGTGTAGCATGTAGATGATGGCATCCTCCGCTCCCACCTTCTCCTGATATGCAAACTGCAGAGGGTCAAGGGCGTGTTGAACCTGTGGCCTAAGGTGGTGAAGCAGCAGCCTCTCCATGATCTTCATCACATGTGATGTCAGAGCAACAGGCCGAAAGTCATTCAGCTCACTAGGACGTGATACCTTTGGGACTGGGGTGATGCAAGATGTTTTCCAAAGCCTTGTGACTCTCCCCTGTTCCAGGCTCAGGTTGAAGATGCGCTGTAGAGGACCCCCCCAGCTCCGATACACAGACCTTCAGCAGTCATGGCGATACTCCATCTGGACCCGCTGCTTTGCTGGCACGAAGTCTCCTCAGCTGTCTGCTCACCTGCGCTGCTGTAATTGTGGGTGGGGATGTCTCTCCTATGCTGGTATCAGCAGAAGGATGTGTGGAGGGTGCAGTACTCTGAGGTGAGAGTGAGAGTGGGTTAGGGTGGTCAAACCTGTTGAAGAAGTTGTTCATTTGGTTTGCTCTCTTCACGTCTCTCTCGATGGTGGTACCCCGCTTTGAGCTGCAGCCAGTGATAATACAAGCCAATAGTGACCAATGCTGTACAAGAGCAAACAATCTGAAAAATGTCCTTGGAAAAAAGAATAATAAAATCATGTTACGTAATCCACATATCAGTTACCCAGTGTCACACACGTGCGCATGGGAGGCAGTTAATGGACCTGAATGAGAGTAATTCCACGCCAGGCCAGGAGGTAGCGGAGTGCACTGACTCTTTTTCTCACTTCTCTGCAGACCAGTTACGGGAAATTCTTTAAAGCCTGGAAACTCTTGAGTCTCTTTTAGGGTTAGTGTAACCTGACGATTCCACTGAGATGCTACCCAATCAGATAGTTTTTGTACAAGTTTCCGATTTTCTTCACAGTCATTCAATATCTGAAGACCCTTAACATGAGGCATCGCATCCTGACATGCATTTAAAAAGTCTGAATAATCCCTAAGTCCGATAGCATCTTTCGACTGGATCTTTGGCCAGTTTGCCAGTTTTTCTCTAAATGCTCTCTGAATGACAAATGGCTGACCATAACGATGGTTTAGCTTGTTCCAAGCATCCTGATAAGCTTCATCATCACTTCTGTAAAATATTCCATCTAGGATCTTACGAGCTGGACCAGCTATATATTTCTTGAGATAGTAAAGCTTATGAGCTGAAGAAACGTTCTTTCCATCAATAAGCGATACAAAGGAGGCCTTCCACTCAATAAAGTGAAGTGGATCTCCACTGAAAATAGATGGCTCTGGCACTGGAAGCCTATTCAGTGTTATGCTGTTTTGTAACGCCTGCACAAATGAGTTTGTGTTTTCGTGAGGAGATGTTTCTTCATTGAAGGACTGACAGGTGACTGGTGCAGGAATATGTCTTTGTTCTGTTATGCTGTAGTCAATCGGCAGGATGCTGGCCTCCATTGCAGCCTCATGGTTGTAAACTTCCAGCCTAGCACGTGCTGCTCTCAATCCCTTTTCAGCTTTCAGTCGCTCCAATTCACACTTGTGAGTCTCTAGCTCCCTTCTTTGGTGTTCTTCTATTTGCCGTATTCTTTCTTGCTCTCTTTTTTCTTCCATCATAACTGTAAATTCAGCCTCCTTTGCTGCTAACTCTGCTGCAGCATCTGCCCGTTTTGCTGCCATGCATGAAGTTGCAGAATCGTTGCTGGATCTTTTGCTTACTCTTGAGACTGTAGAACCATAAATGGATCTAGCATATTCATGATGCAGAAGCTGACGAAGACGACATTTTTCTCTTTCAGCACTAAACTCACCATCTATGCCAGCTAACCTCTCATATGCAATTTTGGTAATGTCAGCCGTCACTGCTTCACATGCATCTACTCTGCGTCTTAAATCTGAAGATGGTGTGATGTTATTTCGAATGGCCACATAAATGGCTATGACATCACCTTTTCTCTTTTCAAGTTCATCAATCAGTACAGATAATTGGCTTTCTGTGATGTCTGTCTTAAGCTGTTCTCTTACTTCCCGAGCTTGAATCTTCCACTGCTCATACAAATAGTTTAGCCTTTTTTCCTTCCTTAGAGCTTCTTCCTTTTGAAATATAACCATTTTTTCTGTGGGCTTTCGCTCACGACCACAGCGACGAGGGTCAGCCCTTTGGAGTTTTTGTTGAATGCTAGTCTGCATTTCTTCACTACTGTAAATCACTTCTTCTAAGCAATCTCTCTGGACACTCTCTTCTTCATTTTGAAGCAAACTATCTGGCTCTAAACCCTTTAACTGGAGACTATCAACCTGCTCCTGCAATGCTCCCACACCTGAAAGAATTGGACCTGGCTCTGTCATCTTACTCAGTGAAAGAGTAAAAAAGAAAACACTTGTATACACAAATAAACCTAATACAATACAAAGATATCAATATCCCTTAGTAACAATGTTAAAGAATTATATCAATTTTAAAAGCCTTGAATTAACTATGATTCTGTCCAAAAATTACAAATGAACAATCAGTCAGATATTTCACAGTTCCCTTGTAAGAGCAAACGCTAAACCTTTAAACAGTAGTTACAGAATAGTCCAAATAGCCAAATTCTATCAAAGGGTCAGGATTTATCCCTCTTCATACATATACACACATATATAAACCGTTTGTTTTTCTCTTAACTTTACTAATATATACAGCCCCTTTTTTAATGTTAACAGTACTCACGGTGACGTTATAACCGTTTACGCCTGCATTTGACCATCGCACCAAAATCCATTCGTCAGCTGCCGCTAATATTTAAAAATCCCTTGCTGAAGTCCTCGTATTGAAATTCTTAAACTGTACTTTCTTTTCCTTTGTAAAGTGGAAACTGAGCGTCACCACTTCGCCTTTAAACTCCGTTGCAAATCAGACGAATCACCGGCGCTTCACCTTTAACTCCGTTACGATGGGTACGAATCACCAGCGCTTCACCCGCGACTTCAATTCGGCAGGACGACAGGACACGATGAGTGGTCGAGCTCTTACTGTAGCGACCCCGGCTGAATGATGGTCAACTCTCAGACTGATGGTTTATTTGTAATTTTTGGACAGAATCATAGTTAATTCAAGGCTTTTAAAATTGATATAACTCTTTAACATTGTTACTAAGGGATATTGATATCTTTGTATTGTATTAGGTTTATTTGTGTATACAAGTGTTTTCTTTTTTACTCTTTCACTGAGTAAGATGACAGAGCCAGGTCCAATTCTTTCAGGTGTGGGAGCATTGCAGGAGCAGGTTGATAGTCTCCAGTTAAAGGGTTTAGAGCCAGATAGTTTGCTTCAAAATGAAGAAGAGAGTGTCCAGAGAGATTGCTTAGAAGAAGTGATTTACAGTAGTGAAGAAATGCAGACTAGCATTCAACAAAAACTCCAAAGGGCTGACCCTCGTCGCTGTGGTCGTGAGCGAAAGCCCACAGAAAAAATGGTTATATTTCAAAAGGAAGAAGCTCTAAGGAAGGAAAAAAGGCTAAACTATTTGTATGAGCAGTGGAAGATTCAAGCTCGGGAAGTAAGAGAACAGCTTAAGACAGACATCACAGAAAGCCAATTATCTGTACTGATTGATGAACTTGAAAAGAGAAAAGGTGATGTCATAGCCATTTATGTGGCCATTCGAAATAACATCACACCATCTTCAGATTTAAGACGCAGAGTAGATGCATGTGAAGCAGTGACGGCTGACATTACCAAAATTGCATATGAGAGGTTAGCTGGCATAGATGGTGAGTTTAGTGCTGAAAGAGAAAAATGTCGTCTTCGTCAGCTTCTGCATCATGAATATGCTAGATCCATTTATGGTTCTACAGTCTCAAGAGTAAGCAAAAGATCCAGCAACGATTCTGCAACTTCATGCATGGCAGCAAAACGGGCAGATGCTGCAGCAGAGTTAGCAGCAAAGGAGGCTGAATTTACAGTTATGATGGAAGAAAAAAGAGAGCAAGAAAGAATACGGCAAATAGAAGAACACCAAAGAAGGGAGCTAGAGACTCACAAGTGTGAATTGGAGCGACTGAAAGCTGAAAAGGGATTGAGAGCAGCACGTGCTAGGCTGGAAGTTTACAACCATGAGGCTGCAATGGAGGCCAGCATCCTGCCGATTGACTACAGCATAACAGAACAAAGACATATTCCTGCACCAGTCACCTGTCAGTCCTTCAATGAAGAAACATCTCCTCACGAAAACACAAACTCATTTGTGCAGGCGTTACAAAACAGCATAACACTGAATAGGCTTCCAGTGCCAGAGCCATCTATTTTCAGTGGAGATCCACTTCACTTTATTGAGTGGAAGGCCTCCTTTGTATCGCTTATTGATGGAAAGAACGTTTCTTCAGCTCATAAGCTTTACTATCTCAAGAAATATATAGCTGGTCCAGCTCGTAAGATCCTAGATGGAATATTTTACAGAAGTGATGATGAAGCTTATCAGGATGCTTGGAACAAGCTAAACCATCGTTATGGTCAGCCATTTGTCATTCAGAGAGCATTTAGAGAAAAACTGGCAAACTGGCCAAAGATCCAGTCGAAAGATGCTATCGGACTTAGGGATTATTCAGACTTTTTAAATGCATGTCAGGATGCGATGCCTCATGTTAAGGGTCTTCAGATATTGAATGACTGTGAAGAAAATCGGAAACTTGTACAAAAACTACCTGATTGGGTAGCATCTCAGTGGAATCGTCAGGTTACACTAACCCTAAAAGAGACTCAAGAGTTTCCAGGCTTTAAAGAATTTGCAGCTTTTCTGTCAACAGAAGCAGAGATTGCATGTAATCCAATAACCTCTCTTACTGCTCTTCATGCTTCAGAGCAGAAGGGTGAGAAACAGAATCTCAGAGAAACCAAGAGAAACATGGCCAGTGTCCTTAACACTCAAAGTGTTCATGAAAATAGTCAAAGTTTGACTAAGATCAGTATAGTATCTCAGTGTATGTTCTGTAGTGATGATGGTCATCAGCTCCATAGCTGTTTAGGGATGATGTCCAAGCCTTTGGACGAGCGACGGAAATTTGTGCAGGAAAGGAAACTTTGTTACGGGTGTTTGATGCCTGGACATAATGTAAAAGACTGCTGTCGTCGTCACTCCTGTGACCTCTGTAAGAAAAGGCATCCCACATGTCTTCATGACAGTAGCTATGTGCCAAGGGCAAGAACATCAACTTTTGAAACCTCAAACGAAGTTAATAGCAATGAAACAACTACTGCAGTAGCGCTCACTGTGACAGAAGGAAGACATTCTACAATTACCTCCATGGTTGTGCCAGTCTGGGTGTCATCATGTAGCCGCCCAGATGCTGAAAAACTTGTTTATGCTCTGCTTGATACTCAGAGTGACACTACATTTGTAGACCAAGGCATAAGTGATGCACTAGGAGCAGATAAATTTCCAGTGAAACTAAAACTGTCTACCATGATTGGAAGAGACACACTTGTGAAGAGTGAAAGGGTCTTTGGACTTCGTGTTAGAGGTTACAACTCCCAGGTTTATATTGAGCTTCCTTCTGCATACACTAAAGAGTGCATACCATTAAACCGTTCCCATGTTCCTACATGCGAAACAGCACAACAGTGGAAGCATTTGTCAGAAATTGCAAATGAAATCCCATCACTGCTAGACTGTGAAGCTGGACTTCTTATAGGCTATAACTGCTCAAGAGCATTAATGCCTAGGCAGGTAATTGAGGGTGAAAATGAAGAGCCTTATGCTGTGTGCACCGACTTAGGATGGAGTATTGTAGGGCCCTCATCACCACATATGGATTCATCTAACAATATACGTCTATGCTATAGAGTCACAGTTAAAGAGCTCCCCCTGATGACACCTGCAGATGCAATTCATGTTTTGGAATCAGATTTCAAAGACACTAATGAGGAGGAGAAAAGGGTCTCTCAAGATGACATCCTTTTTCTGAGAAAATTGCAAGAAGGCATTAAGAAAAACAGCCTTAACCACTATGAAATGCCCCTACCATTCAAGAAGAGACCCAGTCTACCAAACAACGAGCCACTTGCAATTATTCGGCTTGACCATCTGAAGAGGAAATTGCAAAGAAATGATAAGTACAAAGAACACTATGTGAGTTTCATGGAAGACATCATAGAAAAGGGTGATGCAGAGGAAGTTAAAGATGAAGGCAATGAAGGTGAGACTTGGTATATTCCTCATCACGGCATTTATCATCCGAAGAAGCCAAACAAATTGTGTATTGTGTTTGATTGTTCTGCTAAATATAAAGGAACATGTCTCAATGACCATCTTCTCACTGGGCCTGATCTAATGAACAGTTTGGTTGGAGTCCTTATTCGATTACGTCAGCACAGTGTTGCTCTTATGTGTGATGTAGAAAAGATGTTTCATCAATTTCATGTATGTGAGCCTGACAGGAATTATTTGCGCTTCCTTTGGTGGAAGAAAGGAAATCTACACACAGACCCTCAAAGGTTTCGAATGAAAGTACATTTGTTCGGTGCTGCTTCTTCTCCTGGATGTGCAAACTATGGGCTGAAACATTTAGCAAAAATGAACAGTGTTCTATATCCTCTAAGCTCCCAATTCATCCTAAGAAATTTTTATGTGGATGATGGAATTACAAGTGTTAACAGTACAGAACAGGGCATTAAGCTTGCAAGGGAGACTCAAGAACTTTGTGCCAAAGGTGGTCTCCGGCTACACAAGTTTGTTTCAAACAACACAACTGTCCTAGACAGCATACCACCCTCTGAGCGTGCAAGTGATGTAAAAAATTTCAGTCTTACATTTGATGACTTGCCAATAGAAAGAGCTTTAGGAATCCAGTGGCATATTGAATCAGACTGTTTTAAATTTAATTTCAGTCTCAAGGGTCAGCCTGCAACGCGTCGGGGAATTCTTTCCACTATTGCCTCTTTGTACGATCCTTTAGGATTTGTAGCTCCATTCATTTTTAATGGTAAAAGAGTTCTCCAAGAGATGTGTAGAAAGGGCATAAGCTGGGATGACACTCTGCATGACGAGCTTCAGCCACGGTGGGAGCTTTGGAAGAATGATTTAATTAATTTGAAACATGTAAGCATCCCTCGTAGTTATGTACCTGCCAGCTTTGGAAAAGTTGTACAGGTCGAGCTTCATCATTTTTCGGATGCTAGCATTTGTGGATACGGACAGAGCTCATACTTGAGACTTAAGAATGAAATTGGAGAGGTTCATTGCACCCTCGTTATGGGAAAGTCACGTGTCTCTCCTACAAAGGTTACAACTATTCCCAGGTTAGAATTGATGGCTGCAGTGATCTCAGTTAAGATCAGTAGTCTCTTGAAGAATGAACTTGAGTATTCTGATATTGATGAGTTCTTCTGGACGGACTCTAAGGTAGTTTTGGGATATATTAACAATGAGGCACGCAGATTCCACACATTTGTAGCAAATAGAGTACAGAGGATTCATCTTAGCACGACTACCCAACAATGGAGATATGTTCCAACTACTGAAAACCCAGCTGACCATGCTTCTAGAGGTCTTACTGTTTGTGAACTGCTTTCGTCAAACTGGTTTACAGGGCCCAAATTTCTTTGGGAAAGAGAATTACCTTCACACTCAGATATGATCCCAGAGCTTTCAATTGGAGATCCTGAGGTCAGAGTATCGCAAGTGCTAACCACAACAGTCACAGAGCAAAAGAGCCTCATAGATCGTCTGATCAGTTTTTCATCCTGGTCACGTGCAGTTCAAGCTGTTGCACGCATTCTTAGAAGAATTCAAAAGAACAAATCAGATGGAATTTCCACAGTAATAGAAAGACAGAATGCAAAGAGTCTTATAATAAAAACACTGCAGAAACAAGTTTACAGAAATGAGCTAAAGATACTTAAAACAGGAGTTCCACTGCCTTCACATAACAGTCTGTTTTCTCTTGATGCCTTTATAGATAAAGATGGTGTGCTCAAGGTGGGAGGAAGACTTAGTAGCTCTTCTCTTCCCGATTCGCTGAAACATCCCACAATTCTGCCCAAGAATCATCACATCACAACTTTGATAGTTGGTCATTGTCATGAAAGAATCAAGCATCAAGGGAAAGGTCTTACAATTAATGAAATCAGATCAAATGGTTTCTGGATTCCTTCCATCAGTCGAGTAGTAAAACGTTATATTCAGCAGTGCATCATCTGTAGGAAGCACAGAAGACCTATAGAAGAACAAAGAATGGCTGACTTGCCTCCAGAACGAGTGGATCCTTCACCTCCATTCACATATTGTGGAATGGATTGTTTTGGCCCATTTCTTACTAAAGAAGGTAGAAAAGTAAATAAAAGGTATGGTCTTCTGTTTACATGTTTTTGTTCTCGGGCCATTCATATAGAAATGCTGGATGACATGTCAACAGATGCTTTTATCAATGGGCTCCGCTGCTTTATCGCTATACGTGGTGCAGTTTGCCAAATAAAGTCAGATCAAGGAAGCAACTTTCTCGGAGCAAAAAATGAGCTAAAGGAAGCACTTAAAGAAGTCGATAATGAACGAATAATGGCCTTTCTTGCTGAGAGACAGTGCGATTTTAACATGAATGCGCCATACTCAAGCCATGTTGGTGGAGTTTGGGAACGTCAGATCAAGACAGTAAAAAGTGTGCTTAACATCACTCTATCACTCTCTTCTGGAAGATTAGATGATTCTTCTCTGCGAACATTCTTATATGAGGCAATGTCAATTGTAAACAGCCGTCCCCTTACCACTGACAACCTTAATGACCCGAGTAGTCTTGAACCACTTACCCCTAATCACCTTTTGACTCTAAAATCTACTGCTGCCGTGCCTCCTCCAGGAAAGTTTGTTAAGGAGGACATGTATGCAAGGAAAAGATGGCGACATGTTCAATATCTTGCAGAGCAATTTTGGAGCAGATGGCGAAAGGAATATATTTTTAACATTGCTCTCAGACAGCGCTGGCACATACCAAGAAGAAATTTGCAAATAGGTGACATAGTAATAATGAAAGAAGATGATCTACCTAGAACTGAATGGTGTTTAGGTAGAATAGTAGAGACCAAAACTGACAAAGATGGACTTGTAAGGAGGGTCAAAATCCACCTCGGAGACCAGAAGCTAGGTAAGAAGGGAGAAAGGCTTAGCAAACCGTCAGTAGTTGAACGCCCTATTCAGAAGCTGGTCCTTTTGCTGGAGACTAGTTAAGATCTGTTCCTCAACACTCTCCACAACTTGACCTTTACCTCAATTAGTTTGCTATTTCATTGAGCTTGTTGTTTAAAATGCTGTTATCAATTGTCTGTCAGTGTTGAAATCATTATAGTTAAATCTTTAATGATTTGGTGGGAGTGTAAAGGACACATGATACTTCAGCAGGGCTTGAATCGCAGCATTTGCGTGACTTTTATTTTGATAAGTTATTGAGTTTCCTGGTTTGCATAATTAATTGTGCAGTTTGCCGGGAATAGGAAAGGAAAATGGCGACATATGGAGTTAACAAACAAGCACCTCGCTGAAAAGTGAACAAGGTATTAATTTCTCTGTTATATGTAAAACAAATGTTGCGAATGTTTATGTTAAGTTATTTATATGCCTTTTATTTGTACTTTGCCTTTTATAGCTCTTACGGTGTGTTTATGAAACAAGGTTACGGAAACGAAAATAAACATTCATAAACCATCAGTCTGAGAGTTGACCATCATTCAGCCGGGGTCGCTACATGTGGGTCACCCTTTCTCTCCTCACTGGAGCTTCGTCCTACTCCAGCACCCGACTCCAGCTCCTCGACTGTAGGAAGGCGGCCCCCTTTATAGTCACCCGGGCGTGCTCCAGGTGCTCGCTGACGTTCTTCTGGCACACTAGGAAGTGCCGCATGACCACCCCGGATGCACTCCTGGCGTCCCTGGAAGATCCTCCATCAGCCCTCCCAGGTGTGGCGGAAGTGCAGATATCCCGGGCTCTATGAGGCTCGGGGCACCCCCTGGCGGTGGCCACAGGTCCCAAAGGGCTTGAGCCTCCACGTTCCTTCCCCGTGGTCCCCCTCATGGCCAACAAATATTTCAATCATTTTGCAGCCAGGAAATAACATATGGGTGGCTGCCCCAAACCTTCTTGTGGTTTTTTTGTCGAGTTTGTGACACCAGTCATATTCTGAAAAAAAAAAATCTTTATTCCAAAAATATTGTTAAATAGTTCCATCCATCCATTTTCCAACCCGCTGAATCCAAACACAGGGTCACGGGGGTCTGCTGGAGCCAATCCCAGCCAACACAGGGCACAAGGCAGGAACCAATCCCGGGCAGTGCGCCAACCCACCGCAGGACACACACAAACACACCCACACACCAAGCACACACTAGGGCCAATCCACCTAACCTGCATGTCTTTGGACTGTGGGAGGAAACCCACGCAGACACGGGGAGAACATGCAAACTCCACGCAGGGAGGACGCGGGAAGCGAACCCAGGTCTCCTAACTGTGCGAGGCAGCAGCGCTACCACTGCGCCACCGTGCTGCCCTTGTTAAATAGTTACTTATGGAAAATTAAGTGTACATCATACACAGAAGATATGACTCTCCACTCTTGAATTCAAAAAAGGCAATTCCATGTGGGTTGCCGTTCCTGTTTATGATATAAAAATATAAATTTATATTATGACCTTTTTTTTATGTCAACTCAGCATGAAAACGTGAAATTAAACATTTTTCTCAGCCGTCCCTATGAACTACATGGGGTAAGTAACTTTAACAAAATGTAATTTTTAGATGGAGTATTCCTTTAACTTCTAACATTAGGAGAAGTGGCTCTGAGACTAAGGATCTGCGCTGGTATCTGGAAGGCTGCCGGTTCAAATCCTGTTAATGCGAGAACGGATCCTACCCTATTGGGCCCTCGAGCAAGGCCCTTAACCTGAAAATTTCCTCCAGGGGTGCTGTACAATGGCTGACCCTGCACTTGGACCCCAAAAGACAATTTGCCATTCTGGGATTAACAAAGTATATTAAGTCAAAAAAATCAAATCATTATTAGTACAGTCGTGTCTAATTTAATAGCAGCATATGGTTCCGACCAGTGCGTCATTAGTCGATTTCGTCGTTACCCATAGGAAAATTTTACTGCTCAAAGGTTCATGTTTTATGGCTCATGATACTTAAAACAGATTCTCATTTATGCTTCATTTAACAATCAGTTTTGTCACAGATGTTTCTCCTAAAATTCCTTAGGATAAATAGTTTTAAACAAAAAGGAAACATCACGAGCAACTGAGGTCAAAGGAGTGAAAATTGAGAATTTAGTTTGAAAAACGTGATATTTTGTGAGATCTGTTTCAGGTTTGTTTTAAGCTCTTCGTATTTTTTCTTATTATTGGACTGACGCCTTAATCCGAGATGCCTTACAACATTTGAGATACGATTGGTTACATTTCTTTTGTTTTTCTAATTGTAGCAGCAAGCGCATCAACCTCTGAGCAAACGAATGATAAACATACAGAGGATAAGAGGATGAAAACTATAAGTCAAGTGTATTCACTGCATGTTATCGTGCAGTGCACTGTTATTGGTTTATTTCATCCATTCATCCATTATCCAACCTGCTATATCCTAACTACAGGGTCACGGGGGTCTGCTAGAGCCAATCCCAGCCAACACAGGGGGCAAGGCAGGAAACAAACCCCAGGCAGGGCACCAACCCACTGCAGTATTGGTTTATTATAAAGCATTTAACTCTTTCAGGGTTCATGTCGGCTTTTGTCAAAATTCAGGGGTATAGGACGGTAATCAGCTGTAAACTGCAACAAAACTCGCCGTTACGTTTTAGTTTGACTCTCTTTGCTAGAAGGAAAGTTACATAGCTTTGTTGATTTAACCTTGATTCTCTGTGCGTGCATGAGTAGTGAAGAGCAAACAACCTCTAAATTGGCACCAACATCTGGTGAGATTCTGAAGGAAATGTGCAAAGCAAAATACTCCATGAACATTTTACATAATTTCGTTGAATAGGACTCTGACTTGTCGGACTCCGAGTTTGATGATCTGGAGATGGATATCAAAAACGAAAGTGAGGTACCAACATCATCTGATCGGTCCACAGCTGATCCGTGGTGCTGAACACTTTCGTGAAGCTGATGCGTCTACAGCAGCTTTCACCTCGGAGGACCACCACTTACTTATAACACGTGATGTCTTTCTACATGCAGTGGGCCAAGTGCCTGATACTGTGGCAAAGCTGTCAATATGTGAAGCCCTCAGCCCATGTAAAACTCATGTGGGTCTTGTATTCCACGGCGTGTAAAAAACATTGCACAGCCATTTCAAGATGAGTTTATTGTTTTTTTGGTTTTTTTACCTAACTGACATAACTGTAGCGCCAACACTTCAGATTTGTTATTTTGTTTGAAAGAATGTGAGTGATTGTAAGTGTGACATTTTTCTCTTTGATTATTTTACAGCTGTCTGCTGATGACACGCAGCAGTTCACATCTGGGAAACAACATTCAGTGGCAGATGGGGATTTGTCGAGGGGAATATGCAAATCCGTTCAAGTGCGAGCCTTTGCATGTCACCTATTTTGCATTTTACAAAAATGTTGGACGGTAGGAACACAACACACTAATGTATCCAGGTACCACAAGTGTCCCAAGGGCTTACATCATACTGGAACTCATTAGTTCCTGCGGTTGGAGAGTACCCAAAGTTGCTCGACCCAAAATTTCCCCACAGCCACACTAAGAATATCCATCCATCCATCCATTTTCCAACCCGCTGAATCCAAACACAGGGTCACGGGGGTCTGCTGGAGCCAATCCCAGCCAACACAGGGCACAAGGCAGGGAACCAATCCCGGGCAGGGTGCCAACCCACCGCAGGACACACACAAACACACCCACACACCAAGCACACACTAGGGCCAATTTAGAATCGCCAATCCACCTAACCTGCATGTCTTTGGACTGTGGGAGGAAACCGGAGTGCCCGGAGGAAACCCACGCAGACACGGGGAGAACATGCAAACTCCACGCAGGGAGGACCCGGGAAGTGAACCCGGGTCCCCAGATCTCCCAACTGCGAGGCAGCAGCGCTACCCACTGCGCCACCGCGCCGCCACACACTAAGAATAATCCATTGGAATAGTCTGGTTCAAAGGCGTAGCTCGAGATCGTGCTGCTCGGGGTTGGGTGGTCCTTCAATTTGCCACCCTCCAACATATCTGAATATGTTAACCAATTTAAATAGAAAATTAAAATGATGTATAGAGAAAAATCAAGATAAATTTTGCATAGATTTATTCAACTACATAGAGAAACAGCAATAATTTTTCACATATAATTATTTATAAGCATCAACTAGACAAGAATATAGTATAGACGCACTGATAATCCGGGTTCTAATTATTAGTTTAATATAATTACGCTGTGTAAACCAGAACCAGTGTAGTGTACAAGTGACAGGTGGGGATGTTTTCTGCGCAGGGCAAGAACGAATTCGGATTGATAACGAAACGAAATTCTAATTTGTAAATGAATTGTTTATCTTCCTAGAAATTATTATCGGTGTAATGCTTATGTTTATTTTTGTTATTGCCTCATAAATTTCAACTGCTGTGTCTGATGCCATCACAGAAGGACAGTCTGAAAATTATTTTTGAAGCATCTGTGGATAACAATCACAGAGAATTTTACCTTATTCATTCATGAGTGATATTTTTCCGAACCCTGCTGCTTACAAACGAATTGTACTGAGCCTTTTGGCCAATAATGCCACCCCAAATAATGTGCTGCCTGGTGCAGACCACCCCCTTCCACCCACCCCTAGCTACGCCAAAGAGTGAACTGCTGGGTTAAATATACAAAGCTTCGCTTCGCTTCCCCACTCCATCGCCTGCCCGCAAGGGCATGCTGCACACCAGCCACTTCACGTCTCTGCTGCTCACATTGTGAAGGTGGTGGCTGAACGCACGCTAAGGAGATGCGGTCGGATCAGCTGCTGGCTTCCTTCTGCTGCTGCCGAGCTGTGTGTTCTGCTTGTCGTGCTGTGCATCGATCATTTAAAAGCCTGTACAGCAGCTGTCCTTCTGTCTCACGGGACGTTAAAGTGTCTCTGAGAAAATCACGTATCGTCTCCTTCCAAGCCTTTCAAGAAGATTTTTTTTTTATAATAGAGAGATATGACGATATCCACACATAAGTAAAGTAGACAAAGCAGGGATTTAGAAAGGGTTTAAGAGTTGTAGACGACTTGACAATATCAACTTCCAGACAGTGTTCAGAGGCCATTAAGAAGGCTAACAGAATGTCAGGTTATATAGCGCCTTGATGTGTGGAGTACAAGTCACAGGAGGTTCTGCTAAAGTTTTATAACACACCGGTGAGGCCTCATCTGGAGTCCTGAGTGCAGTTTTGATCCCCAGGCTACAAAAAGGACATAGCAGCACTAGAAAAGGTCCAGAGAAGAGCAACAAGGCTGATTCAGGGCTACAGGGGATGAGTTATGAGGAAAGATTAATGGAGTTGAGACTTAAGGAGATGAAGAGGAGACCTGACTGAAGTGTGCAAAATGATGAAGGGAATTAGTCCACTGGATCGAGATGGTGACTTTAAAATGAGTTCATCAAGAACATAGGGCCACTAATTGGAAAATTTCACAAAAACATTACAAACTTTTTTCTTTACCCAGAGAACCACCGACGCATGAAATAAGTCAGCGGTTCTCAAACTAGGGCGGGCGCTGAAGCTGTACAAGGGGGGTGTTCAATAAATGAACAAGACATCAAATTTAATTTTTTACATTTTTATTTCAGATTTAAATTTGCAAGCATATAATCACAATGAATGTATTATAACTAAAATTAAAATAAAACATTTCTAAGGCATAGATCTAATGACTAATATGTGCTTGCTTTAAAGTGTGAGATATATCGGTATCTGTCGCGAATATTCGGGTAACAGAAGATCAGATGATAATGCAGCACGACTGCACCACATTGGCAACGTAGCCAATATTACCAAATTGAATTAAATAATTTACTGTGTATTGGGTTATTTTCATGATACAACTAACAGCGGTATAATATTTGTTGGACGAAAATACGTTCATCGACTTCATCGGTGTCCTTGTTTACGAGATTTTTAAAAATTAAAACATATTTAATCGTTCCTTTACATAAAAACATAATTAAATAAGAATAAATAATTTATTCTTTGTTTTGGGATTAGAATTACTACCAAAAACCACACATGGCATCTTAACAGTTATTAAAGCACTTTAAAAAAATATAAATTGCAAATACAGTAATCCCTCCTCCATCGCGGGGGTTGCGTTCCAGAGCCACCCGCGAAATAAGAAAATCCGCAAAGTAGAAACCATATGTTTATATGGTTATTTTTATATTGTCATGCTTGGGTCACAGATTTGCGCAGAAACACAGGAGGTTGTAGAGAGACAGGAACGTTATTCAAACACTGCAAACAAACATTTGTCTCTTTTTCAAAAGTTTAAACTGTGCTCCATGACAAGACAGAGATGACAGTTCTGTCTCACAATTAAAAGAATGCAAACATATTTTCCTCTTCAAAGGAGTGCGCGTCAGGAGCAGAGTCTGTCAGAAAGACAGAGGAAAGCAAACAAATCAATAAGGCTGTTTGGCTTTTAACTATGCGAAGCACCGCGGCACAAAGCTGTTGAAGGCGGCAGCTCACACCCCCTCCGTCAGGAGCAGACAAAGAGAGAAAGAGAGAGAGAGAGAGAGAGACAGAGTTTGTTTTTCAATCAAAAATCAATACGTGCCCTTCGAGCTTTTAAGTATGCGAAGCACCGTGCATGTTGTTTCAGGAAGCAGCTGCACAAAAGATAGCAACGTGAAGATAATCTTTCAGCATTTTTAGACGAGCGTCCGTATCGTCTAGGTGTGCGAACAGCCCCCCTGCTCAATCCCCCTACGTCAGGATCAGAGAAAGTCAGCTCAAGAGAGACAGAAAAGTAAGCTGGGTAGCTTCTCAGCCATCTGCCAATAGCGTCCCTTGTATGAAATCAACTGGGCAAACCAACTGAGGAAGCATGTACCAGAAATTAAAAGACCCATTGTCCGCAGAAATCCGCGATATATATTTAAATATGCTTACATATAAAATCCACGATGGAGTGAAGCCATGAAAGGCGAAGCGCGATATAGCGAGGGATTACTGTATTTCATTGAAGTTAGCTGAACACATGCAAATCTTATGGAAGTAAAAATGATAGGATCCCGAGACACCGCACGAGTATCATACCTTTGTTAGTTGTATGATGGGTTATTCTCATCTATCTTATATTATGCAGAAGGTGCAGAATTATTCCAGATAGAAAGGGGGGGGGGGGGGGGGGGGTTGTGCGAAATACGAAAGTTTGAGAACCGCTGAAATAAGTGACTAAGTTGTGTGGTAGACAGGAGGATTTTTGAGACTTTCAAAACTTGACATCATTTTAGAAGAATTAAATGGATAGAATTGGAGAGCATTATTGGGCTGAACGGCTTATTCTCGTCTAGATTGTTCAAATGTTCTAAAAAAAACAAAAGGGGAATCAACCCTGGAGATGCCACCAGTTCACCTTAGCGCCCCCTCTCTAATGAACACCCACACTCTCAGAGGTCCAGTTTGAAATTGCCCATCAACCTAACATACATGTCACCTGAGTATCTGGGAAGAATACCAGACGACTTGAAAAAACACAGGAATTCCATATAAACAGCGACTGGGTGCAGGATTCAAATCCAGTATTGAAATGTGTGAGTCGGTAGCGCTAAAATCAGTAAATTTAAATTGTAAAAAAATACAAAGAGCAGAAGAATGAAGGCACAGGCAGCAGATCTTCTGCCATGATGTTGAAATTATCAAAAGAAATTCATTTGGCTGTGCTGCTTCTCTCACTTGGCTTTCCTCATGTCATCGTACAGCACCACTCGGGTAAAAAGATTACCGCTGCCATCCTTTTTTCTATCCGTTTGACACAATGCTTTTGTTTTCAGTAATGTAATGCCGAATGGTGCATAAAATGAAAATTGATAGATAAACTCATGAAAATAGTGTCAGACAACATCCATTAATCATTTGCGCAGAATATTCTAACTATTACAAGCATTCATGCAAGTATTATTTGATTAAGTTATATTTAATTTAAAAGGGAGAGATGACTGAAAATTAATTAAAACTCAGATGGGTTGAATTCTGTTGAAGAAGGTCAGTTGCCGAAGACTGTGAAAAAATTCAAACAAAGCAAGCTGGCGCTAAAGTGCCTACTGAGGCAGCATTCACCTTGGCATGCTGCATGGTCAGAGTTGGTTTTAGAAAAGAGAAATTCAAGAAACTACAGGAAATCGATCCTGATTTACTGTAGTTATTTACTTATTTGATTATGATAGTCAGAGAGATGCAGAAAGTAGACAAGAGTACAAGGAGATAAGGCGCAAGGTGAAGAGAGAGGTGGTATGATGAGTTGTATGAGAGGTTGGACACTAAGGAGGGAGAAAAGGACCGGTGGGCTTGACAGAGCTGGGAAAGATATGCAGCAGGTTAGGGTGATAAAGGATAAAGATGGAAACGTACTCAGAAGTGAGGAGAGTATGTTGAGCAGATGGAAAGAGTACTTTGAGAGGCTGATGAATGAAGAGAATGAGAGAGAGAAGAGGTTGGATGAAGTGGAGATAGTGAATCAGGAAGTGCAACGGATTAGCAAGGAGAAAGTAAGGACAGTTATGAAGAGGAAGAAAAATGGAAAAGCTGTTGGTCCAGATGCTATACCTGTGGAAGCATGGAGGTGTTTAGGAGAGATGGCAGTGGAGTTTTTAACCAGATTGTTTAAGGGAATCTTGGAAAGTGAGAGGATGCCTGAGGAGTGGAGAAGTGTACTGGTGCCGATATTTAAGAATAAGGGGGATGTGCAGGACTGTAGTAACTACAGGGGGATAAAATTGATGAGCCACAGCATGAAGTTATGGGAAAGAGTAGTGGAAGCTCAGTTAAGAAGTGAGGTGATGATTAGTGAGCAGCAGTATGGTTTCATGCCAAGAAAGATGCAATGTTTGCTCTGAGGGTGTTGATGGAGAAGTTTAGAGAAGGCCAGAAGGAGTTGCATTGTGTCTTTGTAGACCTGGAGAAAGCATGCCTCGAGAGGAGTTGTGGTATTGAATGAGGAAGTCGGGAGTGGCAGAGAAGTATGTTAGAGTTGTACAGGATAAGTACGAGGGAAGTGTGACAGTGGTGAGGTCTACGGTAGGAGGGACAGATGCATTCAAGGTGGAGGTGGGATTACATCAGGGATCGGCTCTGAGTCCTTTCTTATTTGCAATGGTGATGGACAGGTTGACAGACGAGATTAGACAGGAGTCCCCATGGACTGTGATGTTTGCTGATGAGATTGTGATCTGTAGCAAAAGTAGGGAACAGGTTGACAAGACCATGGAGAGGTGGAGATATGCTCTAGAGAGGAGAGGAATGAAGATCAGTAGGAACAAGACAGAATACATGTGTGTAAATGAGAGGGAGGTCAGTGGAATGGTGAGGATGCAAGGAGTAGAGTTGGCAAAGGTGGATGAGTTTAAATACTTGGGTTTAACAGTACAGAGTAATAGGGATTGTGGAAGAGAGGTGAAAAAGAGAGTACAGGCAGGGTGGAGTGGGTGGAGAAGAGTGTCAGGAGTGACTGGTGACAGACAGATATAAGCAAGAGTGAAAGGGAAGGTCTACAGGACGGTAGTGAGACCAGCGATGTTATATAGGCTGGAGACGGTGGCACTGACCAGAAAGCAGAAGACAGAGCTGGAGGTGGCAGAGTTAAAGATGCTAAGATTTGCATTGGGTGTGATGAGGATTGATAAGATTAGAAATGAGGACATTAGAGGGTCAGCTCAAGTTGGACGGTTAGGAGACAAATTCAGAGAGGCAAGACTGCGTTGGTTTGGACATGTGCAGAGGAGAGATGCTGGGTATATTGGGAGAATGGTGCTAAGGATAGAGCTGCCAGGGAAGAGGAAAAGAGGAAGGCCTAAGAGAAGGTTTATGGATGTGGTGAGAGGACATGCAGGTGATGGGTGTAACAGAACAAGATGCAGAGGACAGAAAGATATGGAAGAAGATGATCCACTGTGGCAACTCCTAACGGGAGCAGCAGAAAGGAAAAAGAAGGAGAATTATGGTGAAAAATTGTAAAGGTTATTTCCACGCTGAAAAGGAAATGAGGTAAAAACACAACATTTTGGTGTGCAACTGGAAAGAAAAGAGCAGGTCACATTAATTGGAGGGCAACACAGCCAGGACAGATGAAAGGAGAACATGAGAAAAAGCTGCCATTGGAGAAAACGAAGGGAGAGATTAAAACAGTTGGTTGGTCATCAACAAGTGGAGAAATAGAAAATCCCAGGCTGAGAATGAGCTTAGTATCTTCTGTTTTTGTTTGTTTGAAAAGTGTCTTTGAAGCCCTGTGAAAGAACTCAATCAGAAAGATCAGTGTGGTAAGGGGTGTGAAATGTTCTACAATCGGCTTTGTGAGGTTTTTGACTTTAACAGGTTAATTGTTGTCCCTGAATTGGTCCATTTAGCCTTCTTCCTGCTTCACCTATGTAGATGGCCGGACACTCCTACAAGAAATAAGATTTTTCTCCTGGGAAAACTGAAAATTAAGGTCAAAGCTGTCTTATTTGAATTCTTTCAGGGCTGATGTTGACTTTTATCGAAATTCAGGGGTTTAAGACAATAATGGTATGTAAACTGCGACAAAACTCGCCTTTATGTTTTAGTTTGACTCTCTTCGGTTGAAGAAAAGTTACATAGCTTTGTTGATTTGAATTCGATTCCCTGGGCGTGCTTGAGTAGTGAATAGCAAACAACCTCCAAAATGGCATCAAAATCTGGCGAGACTAAAGCAAATGTGCAAAGCAAAATACTCAGCAAAATACGTATTATTGCTGAATTAGATTGCGACTTTTTAAACTCTAAGTTTGATGCAAGTGATCTGGAGATGGAAATCAAAAACGAAAGTGAGGTACCAGCATCAGCCTATCGGTCCCCAGCTGATCATGGTGCTGATGTTCGTGTAGCTGATACGCCTACAGCAGCGTTCGCCTTGGAGGACCACCACTTATGATGACAAGAGGTACAAACCATATTGCATCACACTGCGATTGCCACCGTCGGCCAACTGCTGTGCGAAGACAAAGAGGTAACCGGCCCACCATGCATTCCCCGCTGGCCATCAAGTTGCCCCTGCACATCCACTGCTACCAGGGATGCTGTACAGGTGCCAACAGCAGTCTTGAATTATGTGTGAAACCAGTGCATTGTGTGCTTTTGAAAAAAACTATTCAGCCCTCAAAGAGTTAAGTAAAGACTTACAAATGACAGCAAAAGCTCAGAAGCAAGATCTTCATGACCAAACAGTTAACTTTGTAAGCTGGAATATTAAAGGGCTGAATCACGAATGAAAGAGAAAGTATTTTTTCACCTCACAGGTCTAAACGCCAAAAAAGTATTTTTTACAGGAGATCCACTTATTAAGCAAAGATCACTTTCGGCTGGACAGAGACTGGACTGGCAAAATATTCCATTCCAGGTTTGCGAAGAAAACTAGAGGTGTGGGAATTCTTGTACATAGAACAATAACATTTGTAGTGACAGATGTACTACCTGATCCTGAAGGGAGATGTGTGATTGTCATAGGTAAACTATTTAACTATAAAGTGATTTTGATAAATATCTATGCACCTGGGCGGCACGGTGGCATAGTGGTAGCGCTACTGCCTCGCAGTAAGGAGACTTGGGTTCACTTCCCGGGTCCTCCCTGCGTGGAGTTTGCATGTTCTCCTCGTGTCTGCTTGGGTTTCCTCCCATAGTCCAAAGACATGCAGGTTAGGTGGATTGGTGATCCTAAATTGGCCCTAGTGTGTGCCTGTTGTGTGAGTGTGTCGTGCAGTGGGTTGGCGCCCCGCCTTGTGCCCTGTGTTGGCTGGGATAGGCTCCAGCAGACACCCGTGACCCTGTATAATGATAATAGCGGGTTGGATAAAGATGGATGAGGATCTATGCACCCAATGTAGATGATAGGGACTTTATCCAAAATGTATTTGCATCCATTCCCAATGTGAACACACATAAAATTATAATGGCTGGGGACTTTTAGAAAAAAAAAAATTAAATTATCTAAAAGTGGAAAAAATCAAATTCTCGCTTACAGGATCTGTTAATAAGATTTAAGAAATAAGATTTTTAGACTAGCCAAAGGTGCAGGTCAAGTTCCATGTCAATATAAGAGAAGGAGGCGCGCGCCCTGTGCATGTATAATAATTAGCCACATGTGTGGCGTGGTGAAAGTGAAAACAAACCTTGAAGGAGCCTGACCAGTTACTAATGAAAGCGCTCAGGTACAACTCGACCCCAATACAGAAGACTCTACAAAATAATGATAATAACAAAAGCAGTGGCGGACCATGCATTTCACACCTAGGCCTTCAGTAGTGCTCCGTCTGAATCAACCCGCCACTCAAAAACTAATTCATGGTTATAAAAACCATCTTAATATGCAGAAATACAGTATAAAGAGCCGTTGCATCGCAGATAGATAACTCCTGTAGCCACAATAAATGCCTTTATTGAATAGACAAACCAGGGGTGAACAAGTTCCTTTCTACTGCAGCTACAGCCAGCGACACACATAAAAAACATCAATAATAACTCATAAACTTGCAATATTATTTAGGAAAATCGCAACATTTTACTCACCAAAAATTCGGATTATGTGTAAACAAAATCCATCCTCCTCTCTTTCCTCAAAAACAGTTCAATTACTCTGTCGTACAAATTATCCGTGCACTTCAGTTCCATCACAAAGTCCCTTTCTATCGCCATCGAAGCTAATGCTGAAAGTCAAACCTGCCCTGTCGTATTTCTGGCATAAGTTTTAATTCGCTTTAGGGCTGAAAATGTCCGCTCAACTGAAGCAGTGGACATGGGAATGCTCATCGCCAAACATACCAATGTGTACAGCTGCCCCATGATGCTCTCATTCAGATTTTTATATTACACCATCCTATCCAATCAACGGGTCTGAATACGGTGACGTTGCTGTACGCCTGCTAGAGGGCCCTAGTGAAACCAACTCAAAATCTGATTGGTTGAAGCAACAGTTTAATCGACATTTATTTTGTGTTAGAGGGCCTGCAGAACGGATTGTGAAGGCCTCCTGGCAGACTTCTTTGACTTTGACCCTGCCTGGCAACAAATGATGGTTGAAATGTGATTGGTTAAATGCTTTAATACGAAAATACATGTCTGGAAGCAGCACAGCCATTGGAAAAGCTATGAAAGGAAGCGGACAGACTATTTGGAATTATTTAATAAGTATTCATGGACAAAATATAATTAACATCAGTTTGTGATTCAGATATTTTTTTAGGCCAGCAGAGAAGGCCTTGCAGGCCCTGACGGTCCGCCACTGAACAAAAGATGTATTACTATTCACATGACATTTCTATCTTTATGACAGAAGAAATTGTCCAATGCATCAGTGTAAACCAATGAACCAACCAGAGAAAATGTTTGCATTGATTTGACACTGTACATAAATTCAATCTCTATATACCGTATATACTCATGTATAAGTCGGGTCTTGAAACACGAAAAAATTGATCACAAAATCAGACCCCGACTTATACACCTGTTTAAAAATGTGACCCTCAAATTTTTTTTTTCTTTTTACTTCCTCCAGCCTCGCATCAGTTGCTCAGTCACATTGAATTTTGTTGCAGCAGCGCAGTTACCAATTTCTATCGCCACTTCAACAACTTTAAATTTCAAACCAGCTTCATATTTTCTTCTGCTTGCACGCTCCATCTTAGGTGAGGGATTTTCTTACGATAAAGGTGTATGAGGGTGTGAGATATAAAAAAACACAAAATAATGCAAACATCACTTTAGAATAGAGCGGGTATTACTGTGTGGTCACGTAGGCACAATACATAGACAAAAAAGGCCGTGTGCTCTGTGGTTACTCTCTCAGGTAGGCGAGTGTTAGCATATCATAATCTCTTGGACCAATAGCGGGAGTTTTCCGCATTCGACTTATACGACCAACAATATAATATACCAGAAATTATACGGTAAAATCAAGTCCCGACTTATCAGCGGGAGAACTTATCCGCAAGTATATACGGTATACAGTAATCCCTCCTCCATCGCAGGGGTTGCGTTCCAGAACCCCCCACGAAAGGTGAAAATGTTCATATGGTTCTTTTTATATATTTTAAGCCCTTATAAACTCTCCCACACTATTATAAACATTTCCCGCACAATTATACAGCATAAACCCTTTGTATTCTCTTAGATATTAGGTAAGATTTGTTGAAATTATGTATGTAAACACAGTTTATATACAGTAAAACCTAAATATTATTTTAAAGATATCGAGCGTCTCCGATATCACATATGTTACAGCCATTACGACAGACAGGCCACCAGCAATAAATACGTTCAATGCAAGAAAAATTGTATACAGTAAAATGTGTGTACAGTGACACTAAACTATGTACATGTAATAAGTACTGTACGTAGATAATTAATTATGGTTACTCACCAACAATGACACGACGACTTATCCTTTAACGATGAGTTTAATTTTACTGCACAACAAAGGAGAGCGTTACAGCTCTTCTAAAGGAGCCTCTGCAGGCGACTGTGTAGCACCGCCGTTGTTCTTCTTCTGGCAGTCTTCAATCCAAATCCCTAAAGCAGATTCCATCCAGACTACCGCCTTATCACGTCCACTTGCAACTCGTTTTGCGCCCTGGTTAAAGGACACTGCGGCCGTAGATCTTATATGCTTTTCCTCCTTTTTAAATAAAAAGAATCGTGGACTCATTGATGCCGTAATGGTGTCCTGCAGCGGTGTAGCTGTTCCCTTCCTTCACCATATCCAAAACTTTTACCTTTTCTGCAATCATTTGCATCTTCTGTTGGCGCTTGGACACGGCCCCTGAAGCAGTAGCAGGAGCACCTTAATGCTGAATGAGTGAGATGAGACTTCCTGGTTAATGCAGCACTCCATCGCTGAGCCAATCAGCACACAGGAACTTAACTGTGTGCTCTGATTGGGTAGCTTCTCAGTCATCCACCAATAGCGTCCCTTGTATGAAATCAACTGGGCAAACCAACTGAGGAAGCATGTACCAGAAGTAAAAAGACCCATTGTCCGCAGAAACCCACGAAGCAGCGAAAAATCCACGTTATATATTTAGATATGCTTACATATAAAATCCGCGATAGAGTAAAGCCGCGAAAGTCGAAGCGTGATATAGCGAGGGATTACTGTATAAAATCCAGCATCTATCAGTCTGTCTGTATGTCTGTCCGCTTTTCATGAGAGAACTACTTAACGAATTTAGATTGTTTTTTTTTCTATAATTTGCTTGAATATTCCAGTTGATTTTGTGACTACTCTCATCGCGCTAAGTATCATAGTTCGGTTGCGGCAGAGATTTATTTGCGCAAATGTGAGAGACAAGCTGCGGGCCAAGGGGAGGGGGACATGGGACCTCAGGAGTAGGGAGCTAAGCAGGGCCATCCTCACTCACACGCCAGCCTCTGTTATTAACCACAAATGTGTCTTCTTATGCAGTCTTTGACTGTTATAGATATTAAAGGAGTTTAACCTTAAAGGAATTAAACTATCTCCGCAGAACTGTCAAAAACTGAATTGATTTGTTTATTTAGCTTGACAGACAGTGCAATTAGTCATCTGTTGTGTACTGCATGCGCGGCTATTACTCTCTTTTGCCTTTTGCCATACCTTGCCTATGCTTAGCAAGCGATACCTGTTTGTTCAGCAGACATTATAATCTGGAGATTGTTAAAGAGTAACGTTTGATGTTTTTGAGAGAGAGAGAGAGATCACAGCTACAGTACGTGTGTTTTAGAGGATAGCTGCTCATTGGCAGAGATATCACAGCCATGTGCTCTTCTCCCTACGCTGTGGATGCTCTCCCTTCAGAGCTGAACATGATCAGATACAGTGGCAACGTTTGACATTGGAGCATACCTACCTTCCGCTTGGCCACAGATAACCTTGCCAACTCTTTACATTTTTGGCAAAGAGATCACAACTACATTCTCGCCCCTGATAGCAAAACCAAAAATATTGTATATCAACTGGCCCTCGGATATGAAAGCTATCAATATACATTCTTCTCAATAAAAATGATTACATTTTTTTATTGCTTTTTAAAGCTTGTCCTGTTTTGCTATTACGCAGGGGTGGAGCCGTAGGGGACAGCTAGTAGTTTATAACATAAACCACTGGTCTTTGTTTCTCTGACCATTCTGACCAGGCTGTAACGGGCTGTTTTTGAAGAATGCTCCCTCTAAGGCAATTTGCTGACGAGTAATTAAAAGATACAGTGGACAGCTTTTCTCCTGCCTGATAACTGATTTGTCCTGTTACAGGATGTTTCTTTCTTTAATAAGATGTCAAATTTCTACCGCACTCTGTATAAAAATAAACAGAGTTGAAGAGTCACTCATTTTTGAGTACTTCTCATGCCCAGTTCAGGGTCACAAGTGCTGGAGCTTGTCCTGGCAGGATTAGGTGCAAAAGAATTGGAAAACCATGTTTGAACGGGGGGCACAGAGTTCACAGACATTAACAACTCAGTCACTTAGGGTCAATTCTGAGCTGTAAGCTGGGCAAGAGGAAAACCAGAGTTACCCCCATGAAGGAGTGTCACTAGCTTCAGCACTTACTAAGGGCCTACCTCCCCAACGCCCACCTGGACCCCCTTTTTTATCTGCTTTATTGGAGGTTGGTTTGCATTGTCGATGAGATGGGCTGTTCCCGTTGTAGCTTTCGTGCTCTCAATGAGCACTGTTAGAACATCGAAATATGAGGAACAAGGGATGGGTTTGCTAACATGGAGGGCTTTAAGTTTAAGTATACAGGACAGATGGTGGAGATGGGTTCTCATTGATCACGGGCTAAAGCCTTGTAAGTGACCCCCCCGCCCTAACCTAACACCTCACAAAAACCCATAAAGATATTGGGAGAATTTGAAGGACAGTGATCCAGCCCAGGGTTCAGACCCAGTCTCTTATTAAATTTGTAAGTGAGCAGCACTCACCACTGCATTAACTGTGCCAGCCGGGTTTGCAGAAATGAAAATATTAATTAAATCAAGAAAAGCATAGCAAGTTTCACCTTCTACTTTACAAGGAAATACTGAGGCCCAATGACTAACATCTGGATCACCCGTCCTCTCTGCTGGATATTAACCACAAATGTGTCTTCTTATGCAGTCTTTGACTGTTATAGATATTAAAGGAGTTTAACCTTAAAGGAATTAAACTATCTCTGCAGAACTGTCAAAAACTGAATTGATTTGTTTATTTAGCTTGACAGACAGTGCAATTAGTCATCTGCTGTGTACTGCTTGCGCGGCTATTACTCTCTTTTGCCTTTTAATGTTCCACCTGCTTCATCCCATTGCTTTCCTGCTGGAAATGTCAGTGGGGTATTGACTCTGAAGGCTTTTCGGGCAATTAAAGGGCTTTTTAACACCCAGTTTTGTTCTGCTTATTAGTGGTATTTTTATTGCATTAATTACTCTTATGTTTCAACCCTAATATTAAAAGGGATCTCCTCCTCTCTAAGACAATTAGCCTACAGAAGGTTGAAACGGACCAAAACCTGCATTTCTTGGCTTCTTTTCATATTGTTTATTCATTTATTCTTTAATTTCTAATCTACTCTTTTCAATAAACACCCAAATAATTGGAACCCAGGGCCTATCCCGGCAGCATCAGACACGGCTCAGGAAGCAATTCTGGACAGAATATTTAAGGTGTGAACACATGGGGGCACTCCAGCTCCCCACACACCCAACACAAACAAGAATAGACACAAGGTAAAAGCCCAAAAAGTCTTTATTTGTGGGAAACTCTTTAAAACAAGAGTTTCCCATCACCACAGCCTCAAGTATATGCAATAAGCACTGCATAGCACAATAAAGCAACTCTTTGTCTTCTCTCTGTCTCTCACTGGTCACTGCCTCCTCCACACAAGCTTTGTCCGTCTTACACCCAAATCTTGCTTGTCAATGTGGTGCAGGCAATTTCTTTTATCTCCCACACGGGAGTACTTTCAGTCTTCAGCACACATGGTCCGAAAGCACTTCCGGGTGAGACAGAAACCCCATGAAATAGGGCTTCCCAGTCCCCGCAGCACCCCTTTGCAGCATCCACGGAACCCCAGGGCTGAGTTGAAGATCTCCATGTCCTATGGTGCTCTGTGGGAATCTGAGGCACCACTTCAACCCAATGAAAGGGGGGCTGCTGATTAAAACACTCTGTAGGGAGGCATTTGTGCTAAACACTGCACCACGAGACAGAATATTTAAAATTATATTATTTTCCTAAACAGTACCTAAACCTCAAGCAAAGCAATTATGAGTATGACATTTACCCAAAATGCACCCTGGATGGATAGCAGCACTTGTTATCAAATGCTAAACACATCAACAACAACAGCAATGTATCTCTTGTATAGCCCAAAATCACACAAGGAATGCCTCAATGGGCTTTAACAGGCCTTGTTTTATGACAGCTCCCCCAGCCTTGACTTCTTGAGAAGATAAGAAAAAACCCTGTAGGAAAAAAACAATGGAAGAAATCTTGGGAAAGATAATTTAGGAGTACCCTCTTCCAGGTAGGTTGGGCATGCAATGGGTGTCAAATAATGGGATGAATACAACACACAAAACAGAAGATAAGTAATCTTCTTCACCGAGCTAGGTGCCCAACATGCCAAGTCCTCAGGTGGAAGATCTTCTTGTGTTACACTGTCAGCTGGTCAATCTTTTTGGTAGAGCAGTGACTAATGTGTCAACCAGACACAGTCGATTTGTCCTGGTATTTACGTCTTTTGCACATGTCCTTGAGACATTTTGGGGCCAATGGGACGTCAAAGTGTTGGGGTTGTCACCCTTCCAATAGTGCCCTCGGGCCCCTTGACCAATCCTTTCCAGGTCCTGCCTATCTTCTCAGATCTTTCATTAGTCAACGTTTTACATTCTCACAGGACATACCTTGTGCTTTTATACCTTCGCCCCATGCTGACCTCGCACACCCTCTTTTACTGGTTTTGGCCAGTCAGATGGCAAGCCAAGCAACTTAGCAAATCTAACCACAGAGTATTTCCAAGACAAACTACAAATAACCTTAAACTTTTCGATGTATTTATAGCACACGTCTTTATCATTTTAATCAATACATGCATAAGATAAATCCACAGCATATAATTATTCATAATCCATCACAGTCAATTCTCATATCACCCACGCATGTGACAACATTTTGCATGGATTTATTAAACATGACATGCAATAACAAGCAACATGTCTTAAATTTTTGTCCACTTTACATTGTTGTATTATTTGTTTGAAATATATAACTGATTAAATATGTTTTTCAAAGTGAATTAAAACTAAGCTGACAACCTCTACATGCAAAATTAGAATAGCAAATCGATATAAATAAGGCACAACTGACATACTCCATGACCACAAAAGTGAAATGTGGGTATGGTGGCACAGTGGTTGGCATCACCGCCACTTATATCCACCCTGAGAACATCAGAACAATCTGGTGGAGAACAGGCCATTCAGCCCAAGAAAGCTCTCCAGTCCTATCCACTTAAACACCCCAAAATAACATCAAGCTGAGTTTTAAAAGTCCCTAAAGTCTATCACACTACTTGGTCACTTATTCCAAGTGTTTGTGGTTCTCTGTGTAAAGAAATAATTGCTAATGTTTGTGCGAAATTTACCTTAAGCAAGTTTCCAACTGTGTTCCCGTGTTCTTGTTGAACTCATTTCAACAAAGTAACATACAGTCATATGAAAAAGTTTGGGAACCCCTCGTAAATCTTTGGATTTTTGTTTCTCATTGGCTGAGCTTTCAAAGTAGCAACTTCCTTTTAATATCTGACATGCCTTATGGAAACAGTAGGATTTCAGCAGTGACATTGTTTATTGGAATAACAGAAAATATGCAATATGCATCATAGCAAAATTAGACAGGTGCATAAATGTGGGCACCCCAACACAGATATGACATCAATACTTAGTTGAGCCTCCTTTTGTCCTCTAGACGCTATCCTCCTATAGCCTTTGATGAGTGTCTGATTCTGGATGGAGGTATTGTTGACCATTCTTCATACAAAATCTCTCCAGTTCAGTTCAATTTGATGGACAGCCTGCTTCAAATCATCCTATAGATTTTCAATGATATTCAAGTCAGGGGACTGTGATGGCCATTCCAGAACATTGTACTTCTCCCTCTGCATGAATGCCTTTGTAGATTTCCAACTGTGTTTTGGGTCATTGTCTTGTTGGAATATCCAACCCCTGCATAACTTCAGCTTTGTGACTGATGCTTGAACATTACCCTGAAGAATTGGTTGATATTGGGTTGAATTCATCCGACCCTCGACTTTAACAAGGGTCCCAGTCCCTGAACTAGCCACACAGCCCCACAGCATGATGGAACCTCCACCAAATTTGACAGTAGGTAGCAGGTGTTTTTCTTGGAATACGGTATTCTTCTTCCGCCATGAAAAGTGCTTTTTGTTCTGACCAAATAACTCAATTTTTGTCTCATCAGTCCAAAGCACTTTGTTCCAAAATGAATCTGGCTTGTCTAAATGAGCATTGGCATACAACAAGCAACTCTGTTTGTGTCGTGAGTGCAGAAAGGGCTTCTTTCTCATCACCCTGCCATACAGATGTTCTTTGTGCAAATTGCACTGAATTGTAGAACGATGTACAGATACACCATACTGCAGCAAGATGTTCTTGCAGGTCTTTGGAGGTGATCTGTGGGTTGTCTGTCACCATTCTCACAATCCTGCTCATATGCCGCTCCTGTATTTTTCTTGGCCTGCCAGACCTGCTGGGTTTAACAGTAACTGTGCCTGTGGCCTTCCATTTCCTGATTCCATTCCTTACAGTTTAAACCTCTGAGATGGCTTTTTGTAGCCTTCCCCTAAACCAGGAGACTCAACAATCTTTGTTTTCAGATCTTTGGAGAGTTGCTTTGAGGATCCCATGCTGTTACTCTTCAGAGGAGAGTCAAAGGGAAGGAAGCACAACTTGTAATTGACCACCTTAAATACCTTTATATCTCCTGATTGGACACACCTGTCTATGAAGTTCAAGGCTTAATGAGCTCATCACACCAAGTAATCAGCATTGAGCAGTGACAGGCATTCAAATCAGCACAATGACAAGGGGACCCACATTTGTGCACAGCCAGTTTTTCACATTTGATTTAATTTCATACAACTAAATACTGCTTCACTAAAAATCTTTGTTCGGAAAACACCCCAGAACTCAAATGTTCCTAGGAAATGAAGGACATACCACTGTTATCTTTTTTGTTCAAAGGAGAGTCAATTATTATGCAGGCTGAGAGGGGGTCCCAAACTTTTTCATATGACTGTAAAAGTGAGAGAGTCACATCATCTGGGTTTCAAATCCTGAGCCAGATCTGTAAGCCCTCTGTATCCAGCAGGGGGCACAAACTCCTGGGAATATGCTTGTTAGCAATTGAAGCTTATTACTTAACCAAAATCTATATAGTGTAGCTGGGTGCAGGAATGACAGGTTGCATAAGAGGAGGGATAGTTGGGACACCAACCGGGTTTTCCTATTTAATAAAGGAGAGTCCTACAAAAATATGTTTTCTTATCTTAAATAAGCGGTAATTAATAACATGTAATAATATAGTAATTAATAATTTAATAAGCACCACTTGGGAAAGATAAACAAAAAAGTAATTCTTTGCTGTCTAAATCAGGGTCAGTCACTGGAACTCCGTCTGTCGGTTTGCTCTCTTTGCAAATGACGCCTCCTTCCAGGCAGTTGGTCTTCTTATATCATGTGGCCTGGAAGGGGTGGGGCTAAGTGACCTCACTGGGTGGATTCTCGGTGCTGTGGGGAGAGAAGGAGAACAGAATGTTAACAACAGCGCCCCCTCTCACCCCGGCAGGTTAGCACATACCTCGGTTGAGCCCATGAGGAGATCATAGGATGTGCATGCGTGATATTAGATAGTAAATGAAATGCTATATTTCTCCCTAGCGATACGGAAGTAATTTTATGATAAAGAAAGTGAATAACACTTAGAAAGGATACACTTAGCTTTTTCTTAATGTCGGCTTACACTGCAGATAAAAACCAGAAGGAAGCCCGATAATGGTGTGGTGTCCCTGGGAGCAGGTCATGTCAACTTCGGAAGTGCGGAAGGCATTTTCTACGCACAGGTAGAAATGATGTCATCCGTCTGTCCATAGATGGGCTTCCATGTTCAGGGTGATTGCCAGGGCTTTCATACTTTCTCTACAGTCTAAGGTTCTCAAAAAAATAGCATGCAATTCCAAAAGTGGGTAAATTCTTTTGCTGGCATAGCTTAAATAGAAAACAGCACCCAGTCACTGCAGCACCATGAACTGACCACCGTACCTTGAGATATACCTACTCTACTTAAATTGCCTGCCTGAGCTGCTTCCACTTGTCTTGTCCCATCTCCCTGTCAGGATGCTTACATGACTGTATTGGTCTCCTTCTGTCAGATGGTTTGCATGGCTTAGATCAGGGGTGTAAATTAAACAGTTAATCAGCAGCAAACACGGCTCACTAATTAAGAATATGGTTAGAATGAAAAACTGCAGCCATTGCGGCTCACTAGGACCGGAGTTGGATACCCCTGGCTTAGATGGTTCATCAATGTCAATTCGTGGCTTTAGCTTTTGGTGAAAATCATGTATCGTGGGATAAGCATCACAGATCAGAGTGACACACTTCAAATATTTGACTACAAAGTTTACAAAGGCTACAAAATGTGACACTCTGCTTTCCCTCCAGGTACTCCAATTTTCAGTGACGTACAGTGAGGTTCATGGCTGGTGAGGCACTGACTCCTTCAGAGTCACAGTTACAAATATATGAACCCAAAAGAGTAGCTTATTCACTATTCAACTGGCAGCCAGCCTGCACATTGACTACTGGTTATGATTAATATCTCATCAGCATTCCATCCATCCATCCATTTTCCAACCCGCTGAATCCGAACACAGAGTCACGGGGGTCTGCTGGAGCCAATCCCAGCCAACACAGGGCACAAGGCAGGAACCAATCCCGGGCAGGGTGCCAACCCACCCCAGGACACACACAAACACACCCACACACCAAGCATACACTAGGGCCAATTTAGAATCACCAATCCACCTAACCTGCATGTCTTTGGACTGTGGGAGGAAACCAGAGCGCCCGGAGGAAACCCACGCAGACACGGGGAGAACATTCAAACTCCACGCAGGGAGAACCTGGGAAGCGAACCCGGGTCCCCAGGTCTCCCAACTGCGAGGCCTGCAGCGCTACCCACTGCGCCACCGTGCCACCCTCATCAGCATTCTTTACACACAAATACAGCAGGTAAGGTTCATATTTGGCTAAGAAAGAACGTTACATTTTTAGCTGCGAGAGAGAGCGGAGAGAACACATTTGCTCCTCACCCTCCATGTGTTCTAAATTTGCCATTGCAATTCCACAATTCAAACTCATTCAGTACAAAAGAAAGTATAGAGTGGTGTAGAAAAAAAAAACGAATTTCAATTTTGACCTTAATTGAAATATTTAGCTGTTTTTAAAAGCTTTTAATTCTGATGCTTTAATCAATTTTAATGCAGACTGTTCAACAAAAGGATAACAAGAAAAATGAAAGAATATTTTACTTAAGGTCAAAATTTAGTTTTTAAATATTGTATTGTCTGCGGTGGGCTGGCGCCCTGCCCGGGGTTTGGTTCCTGCCTTGTGCCCTGTGTTGGCTGGGATTGGCTCCAGCAGACCCTGCATGACCCTGTAGTTAGGATATAGCAGGTTGGATAATGGATGGATGGATATTGGATTGTTTTTTTTTTCTTAGTCTGATCCCATTTTTTATAAAATTGAAAACCATTTATGGTCTTACCTTTATTTGTAAATAAAGTCCATGCGCCTATCCTTCTCCACGAAAATCTCCGTCACTTTCTTGTAAAAGTCCTCCTTATTTTCCTTTAGTTTTAAAAGTTTTAAATCTTCCATTTTGGCAGTCAGTCGGAACAATAAATACATAAATTAATGGACCGCTGCAGTGCACTTGACTTTCTGATATCGCTAACTTATTGGTGCCTCTGCGTAGAGGAACAGCAGCAACGAGCACATGTTCGGCTCACATGCACTCCCTTCAGGGCGGCACGGTACTCTCTGCCTCACCTTGTGTCTTCTCACTGCGGTTTTATGTCCGATCATCAAGACTAAATATGTCATACACATTCATTAAAGATATTAGCCCGACTGTGGGAAGTCAGGGTGTATAATAAACGTGTCTGCACACATTATATTGGCGACATACATAGATACAGCGACAGGCATGCGCCAATTGCAGACATCAGCCCAGTGTGTGAGGGAGAGCGCAGTCCGAGGTGAGGCTCGTCTCGTCGCTGCCGCACCTCGCATTTTTTCTCTATACTGTATTTGATCAGGAAATGCGCAGATTCAGCGATTTTGACTATAAAAGTTATCAAAATTATTGGAATCATACAGAAAACAAATGTATAGCACAGACCAGTGGACACATTTATTTTATGTTTTTTATTATTAATTTTTTTACTTTCACGTTGACAGGTAAGGCTCTATCACACCTGCCTGTCCCTGGTGTGGGGGGACTGGTCATTGTTGGTGGAAGGAGAGAAAATCGATTTAGAAAATTGCTTCTGAGCTTTAGCCTTGTCCAAATTCCCTTCTGGCACCCGTAATAATGCCCAGTCCATGTTATTCTGAAGGAGTTTGATTTCTACTTTGGTTCTGTAAGCTTCCTTTCCTACAACAGTTTAATCGTGGTATAGATCACCGAAAATTGGCATTTCCTGTACATATTTACAATTCGTAAGTAACTTCGCATCGTTGCTGCTGCATCTTGCGTTTCTCCACTGTATTTGAACAGGAAATGCGCCAATTCAGCGATTTTGACTAAAAAAATGATCAAAATTATTGGAATTATACAGAAAACAAATTTATAGCACAGACCAGTGGACACATTTATTTTATGTTGTCTGCCTCACCTGCCTCCCCTGACCGCATTGTAGCGGTCTGGTGCCGCTAAGATTCACACCATCAATATGACGGTGATTTATTTATTTTTGTAGAAGAGATCCCAGGGACGACCCCAGCCTTGGCTCGACCTGCACACACTCAAAAACAGAGACAACATAAAGCACACTGGGAACTAACAACAATTAAGAATATAATGAAATTAAATAATATAAATGAAAACAATAATACCACCCCTGTAACCCTACGGCGATATTACATTAAACATATAAACACAAACAACTCCACACAGCAAAGTCCATGGAAACAACACCGAATGCAATGAAGGATGACGATAGTGAGTCCAGAGATCTGCACGCTGCAAGGGAATGAAAAAACAGTCCTACCGGTGGACACTGTAAGGGTGAAGATGGATGGATGGTTCAGGAGCTCTCCTTGTCTTCCGGGGAAGCCAATGAATCCACAATCAGTCCTCAGCACACCGGTAGACAGAAGATGATCCAGACCCCAACAACGACACAATCCAGGACACAAAGACTAAATACGACTTAATCAACAGGAGGCAGTCCGACAGGTAAACGGAACACAAAATACAACAACAAAAAAAATATCTTTGTCTTCCTTGGACACCTGCCCTCCTTTCAAACCCCTTTGACCACCTTTGACCCCAACAGCTCCTGCAGGGACTGCTGGGAGATGTAGTTTTAACTAATAGTAGCACTGCTACAACATGTCCCTGCCAATTTTCCTTCCCAAAGATATGCTCGTTGAGTAAACTGATGACTCCAAACTGGCGTTATGTCAGTGGCCTGCAGTAGCCTGGTATTTGTCTAGAAGTAATTCCTGTCTTGCCCCTGTTGACCCAGGGTTGTATTACCCAGGGGTGGATTTTGAGAATGTTTGCTATGTTGTGTTATGAGCAGGCCCTTCAAATGGACTGTTGGTTCCTGCCTTGTGCCCAATTCTGCCTGGGTAGCCTCTAGCCCACCGCAATCCTGAATTGGAAAAAATGAGTCTGAGAATGTAATGATGACAATAGCTGCATTTTAATGAAAACAAATGAATATTTTCATCATCTTCACGCTGAACTTTGTCATTTTCTAATTGCTTTTTGCAAGAGATTACAAAATTGCAGACAATTGTTAAATGTCATTTTTTGTTTTTACAAGATATGGATTGTACTAATACTCAATAAAGTTGTGCTTTTGTGAGATAAGGATTGGGTAAATATGAGATAACATAAGACTGTTGGGAGATAAAAATCACATGCTGTGTAAAGTTGACAGCTTCTGTATTGTGGCAAACGGCAGCCAAGCGCACATAATAAATGTGATATGCATGGCTTTACTTGCAACAGATTATGTTCATACGGCTCCTGAAATGCATAAATAAAAAAACAGACTGAATTTGGATACATTTTAGGCTTATGGTGACTTTCTTAAATGACCACTATACAAATTATACCAATTTGTTGTCTTCATTACAGATCTGCAAAGAGCAAATGTTGGATTCATTAACGTATTCACACCCTTTTACTTTCAGCACACTTTATTGTGTTGTAAATTCAATTTTAAATGGATAAATTTCACATCTTTGCCCATCAGTCTACACTTAGTAGCCTATAATGATAAAGAGAAGACATCCAGAGCGCACACTAAGATCTCAAGATGCTGGTCTGCTTATGGTTCCAAGGATTAATAAAATAACAATGGGAGGTCGAGCTTTTAGTTACAGGGCCCCTAAACTGTGGAGTGGTCTGCCTGCTACTATAAGAGATGCCCCTTCGGTCTCAACTTTCAGATCTCACTACTTCAGTTTAGCACACCCTGACTAGAGCTGCTGATGAACTGCACAGACTGCATCTCTGTTGTCAGTCATTAGCACTAAAACATAAGTAACATGATAGTTAGAATTGGATACTAACCCTCACCTATTCTGTTTCTCTTCTCAGTACTCAAATGTGACACTTGGTGCCACGGCCCACCTGCCAAGTTGTTTTGCCTGCCTAAGGTAAAGTCATCTCTGATGGAGGATCGCAGGAATCGTGGGAAAGAGGGGTCCTTTCATCGGATTGGCTGGCCTAGCGCCGTTTCAGCCGTGGAATGGCCAAATGGGGGAGGCAGCTTGATGGATGAGGTCTCCAGGAGTCTAAAATTATCCAAATCTTATTATGTGATATCATCTACTGTTAAATTCTGCTCCGTACTTCTAAAAATTTTTTATTTTTTATTGAGGATTTGTTCTGTTCTGTGTATTGTATAGTATTGACCCTTCTTCTTTTGACAACCACTGCACGCCCAACCTACCGGGAAAGAGGGTCTCTCTTTGAACTGCCTTTCCCAAGGTTTCTTCAATTTTTCCCTACTAGGTTTTTTTGGTTCTATTCAATAAGGGCGCGCACAAAACGGCGACCTTCAAAAGGGCGACCTCAATTGGGCACGGAGAATAAAGGCGCACGTACATAAAGGCGACCTTCAAAAGGGCGACCTCAATTGAGTGCCAAATAAAGGTGCCCGTAAATATAGGCGAGCTTCAAAAGGGCGACCTCAATTGAGCGCCGAATAAATGCGCGCGCAAATAAAGGAGCACTTCAAAAAGGTGACCTCAATTGAGCACAGCAAATAAAGGCGTTCGTAGATAATTTAGTTGAAATGGCTCTGGAATATGTGAAGAGCAACAAATGTGTAGATCTACTCGTAGTCGAAGGCTATACATTCAGAATTTTGAAAACAACAAAATATGTTCAGTCATTGCCTTAATCTAATTTTCTGTAATTTTGAAAACAACGAAATATAGAGATCTTTAGATATAGTTCGTTAGAAGTTCATGCATTAATTAATTGGATGTTTTAATATTCTTGCTTTCACCTTTTTATACGTTCAATCATTGCCTTTATCTAATTAATTTTCTGTAATAATTTTGTTGCGTTTGCCTTTATTCGCTGTGCCCAATTGACGTCACCCTTTTGAAGCACTCCTTTATTTATGCGCGCAGTTATTTGGTGCTCAATTGAGGTCGCCCTTTTGAAGCTCACCTTTATTTACGCGCGCTTTTATTCGCCGCGCCCAATTGAGGTCGCCCTTTTGAAGGTCACCTTTTTGTGCGCGCCCTTATTGACGGATACCGTTTTTTTTGGGGAGTTTTTCCTTGTCTTCCTAGAGAGTCAAGGCTGGGGGGCTGTCAAGAGGCAGGGCCTGTTAAAGCCCATTGCGGCACTTCCTGTGTGATTTTGGGCTATACAATAATAAACTGTATTGTATTGTATTGCATGTTTTCAGAAACATTTGCAATTTTATTATAATTTCGTTCAGATGCCGACGGATAGTTCGAGCTGACACTGTTGCACCTTGAGTCTTCACAACAGCTGTTTTAAAGTTGATTGGGATTGTTTATCCACCATTCAGACTATCCTTCGTTGCAGTCTTTTATCAATTTTTCTCTTCCGTCCACATCCAGGGAGATTAGCTACAGTGCCATGTGTTGTGAACTTCTTGATTATGTTGCGCACAGTGGACAAAGGAACATGAATATATCTGGAGATGGACTTGTAGCCTTGAGATTGTTGATATTTTTCCGCAGTTTTTGTTCTCAAGTCCTCAGACGATTCTCTGCTCTTCTTTCTGTTCTCCATGGCACACTCAGACACACAACAGAAAGGTTGAGTCAACTTTTCTCCATTTTAACTGGCTTCAGCTGTGATTGCTATATTGCCAGCACCTGTTTCTTGCCACAGGTGAGTTCAAAGAGCATCATATGCTTGGAATAAAACGATTTTCCCACAATTTTGAAAAGGTGCCAATAATTTTGTTCGGCCCATTTTTGGAGTTCTGTGTGACATGATGTCAGATTTGGCTTTTTTTCCTCTGTTTTTTTGTGTTGTTCCAATGCACATAAAGGAAATAAACATGTGTATACAAAAACTTTTGTAATTGCAATAATTTTCTAGGAAAATTCCAGGGGTGCCGATAATTTCAGCCATGACTTTATAGTTTTTTAGACCCGTTTGTATGTCTGTCTGCTTTTCACGAGAGAACTACTTAACGCATTTAGATCTGTTTTTTTATCTATAATTTGCTTGAACATTCCGTTGATTTTGCGACTTTCTCATTGCGCTAAGTATGATAGTTCGCTTGTGGTGCCGATTTATTAGCGCAAATCCGAGAGAGTCTCATAGGGCTGCGGGGAGTGGGGCACGGACCTCCTCACTCACACGTCTGCCTCGGGGCGTAACCTTAACTCCGCTTAGTTAGCGAATGAGAGAACTACTTAACGGATTTAGATTTTTTTTTGTATAATTTGCTTTAACATTCCAGTTGCTTTTGCGACTTCTCTCATTGCGCTAAGAATCATAGTTTACTTGCAGGAGCGATATATTTGCGCTAATCTGAGAGCGAGGCTGTGGACCAATGGGAGTGGGGAGAGTGACGTCAGGAGTAGAGAGCTGGGCAGGACCCTCCTCACTGTCCTGTTTCACTAATACATGGGTGAAGTCGCAGGGGATGGCTAGTAAATAAATAATTCATAAAAATCACAAGTGGAGGTTAAAAATCCAAAATAAATAAATCCTTTAAAACGAGGTTAAAAACAACAGGCTAGAAGCTGTCCTTTATAAAAACCTGGTGCCTTCTCCCTTCTACCTGGTGGCTCCCCTGCTTCTCCCATAGGGCTTTGCAACAGGGGAGTCGCCCCACCTGCAGGTGCAGCTGACTTTCTCCTGCTGGTCCGGTAGCCTTCCATCCCCTGGCTCCATACAGCTCATTTACCAGACTGAGACTCGGGTCCTCAGCGACCTTCCAAGCCTCCCTGACTCCCGCTGCCTTCCACGGTGAGCCAACCACCTTCTGGGACACTCCAGCTCCCGTTTCATACCGCCTCCACCGAGTGTTGGCCTAACACTCCTTCTGTGGGGCTCTCCTCCCAGCTGCTTGCATTTATCAGCAAGCCTGCTCTCTTGTTCGTTCGCTCCCACACCGACTCTTACAGCTTCCTGCCTTCGTCTCTCCTTCTTAACCTCCGTCTGTCTCTCTTTTCTTTTTTTCTTCTCTCCTCCACACTCACGATCCTCCTACTTATAATGGGGACGTGGCACAGGTGTGGCGATTAACAGCTCCCGGCATCAATTACGGATACGGGATGATCCCACTCCTGTTCACTTCAGTGCGGAAACGCCCACGCCCGCATCGTGCTCGGGAACTGCTCCGGCCACACCACCATGAGTGCGGCGATTATTGATTTAAGAAACTGGCCATTCATTTAGAGCTGTGGACCCGCTATACCACAAGCTGCTGGTAGGTAAGGTAAAATACAAAAAAAATTCTTTGCATTTATATAGCGCTTTTCTCACTACTCAAAGTGCTCAGCAATTTCAGGTTAAGGGCCATGCTCAAGGGCCCAACAGAGCAGAGTCCCTATTGGCATTTATGGCATTCGAACCGGCAACCTTCCAATTGCCAGTGCAGATCCCTAGCCTCAGAGCCACCACTCTGCCTGTAAAGGTAGGATCAAGTACGAGTCAAAAACCCGAAAGAAATCCCTAAATCCAAAAGTTTGCTTTTAAAAGTTTAGTGAAAATTCAAAGCAAACAGTCCACACATGAATAAATAAAAAGGTTGTTACACACATAGGATAAAAAGCTGGGGAAAAAATGTCTCTTCTCTAAACTTAGCCTTTTCTTGTTAAACTTCAGTTGTTTCCTATACTAAAAGATGCTTTACTTCACCTTCAGTACGGTCTAAACATTTGGCGCTGCACATACAATAGAGCACATTACGTTACATAATATTGGGCACGTTAAGGCCCGGTTTGAAACCATGTGCCCTCTATGTGTTACTTACGGCAAGGCAGGTCACTAACTGAGACTAATCTGCAGTCAGAGGGACAAGAAATAGTCAGAATATACTGATTCAATTCAACTTGTGGGGGTTATAAGATACTGTACCTCTCTTAGACAATGCACTTTTAAATAGGCAAAAATCTTAATACATAATTCGCCTGCCTCCTCACTCACTCACTCACTCACTCACGTCCGTCCGAAGCCGAATGCGCAGTCGCCTTCTGCGCAGCTGCCCGAAAAACTTTACGAGACCGACATCCAACCCCAACATCACGGCAGGCGGTGGATTTACAGCCGCAAAAATTCAAAGAGAAAGGCGACTTCGATTAAAGCTCTAGAGGCCTGAAAGGCGATTTCGACTACAGCTCGAGGCCTAATTACGCATTCTGATTCAATTACGCATTCATTCAATACACCTATATCAGGTTTGTGGTGCTTATACTTATTACTATTCCATATTGTACTGGAACATTCATCATTCAATATTATACTATAGGCCTGGAAAATTCATCAACTAACAGTACAAGTCTGTACAGTAATGAGTAAAGCGGACTACAATCATTACAAAACAACTTCTTCATTACTTATCATTTGTTCTTCATACACTGCTGACACAAACTCGTGCCCGTTTCATCTTACGTTGTCGAAACGGGCTCTTTGTCCAGTGTAACATAACTAAGCAAACACTTCTACCTACTTGACATAACCTAAATAACTAGCAAATGGCTCTTACATCCATCTATTATCCAACCCGCTGAATCCTAACACAGGGTCACGGGGGTCTGCTGGAGCCAATCCCAGCCAACACAGGGCACAAGGCAGGGTGCCAACCCACCGCAGGACTGGCTCTTACAGCATGTATAAAATATATTAATTTCTACATCTGGCGTTTAGTCCTGTTATGCACAGCTTCTACCTTTGCTTTATCTTTTTTTTTTATAGCGGGCGACCAGAACTGCATGCTTTACTCCAGATGTGTCCATCACACTTACTGACTCTAAATTGGCTGACTATGAATGTGGATCTGTGTGTGTGTCCTGTTATGAACTGGTCCCCTGCCTAGAGTCTCGGCCTTGTGACTCATCCTGGATTATACATAATGAGTGTTATATCCTTTTTTTCTACTAGTGAGTCACACGGGGATGGATTGCTTTTCTCAGAAGTTGTATTGACACAATATATTCATAGTAGAATGAGAATAAATATATTTGTTTAAAACAGAAGGCTGGTATCTCAAAAACAGCCAACTACAGATGGGCACCTGAAGAAGTTTGTGAACTCATGTAAGGGATTAAGAAACTGCAGCCATGAGTACTGTATAGGAGGTAAGGAGAAATAAATATATGAATAAATCATTAAAAATATAAATAAGTCATAGATCAAGTGAGCAGGGCATCCAGCAGGAGCTTGCTGGAGGTGACATGTTGCATGTTGATTGGCGTATGCATGTATAAACTTCACTGTACTTAGTAAAAGTGAAACCCTACCCTAGTGCTGGAATATTTAAGCAAGGAAATTTAATAACAACTGAAGGATTTACTTAATTTATTTTTAATGCCAGCTTACACTCTCTAATAAAACAAAAACACTGTAGCTAAAGGAAGCCCATGAAACAGCATGATGTCACAGTGGGTTCTCTCTGACATTCATTTTGTTCTAATTAGGGGTGTCACATTTTTTCAGAGGCGTTTCCAATAGAAAAGATCCAGCCTAAGGTAAGCTGTATGTTAACCAGGGTGTGCCTACCATTTTATAATGCTATGTAAAATTTTTAACATAATTTCAATACATCGTGCTAATCTGGCAAAATCTAATCTAGCGCCTTCAACACCATCCAACCTCTGCTCATTAGGGACAAGCTGACAGAGATGGGAGCAGATTCATACCAGGTGGCATGGATCGTGGACTATCTTACAGACAGACCTCAGTATGTGCGTCTTGGGAACTGCAGGTCTGACATTGTGGTCAACAACACAGGAGCGCCGCTGGGGACTGTACTTTCTCCGGTCCTGTTCAGCCTACATACATCAGACTTCCAATACAACTTGGAGTCCTGCCACGTGCAAAAGTTCGCTGACAACACTGCTATCATGGGCTGCATCAGGAGTGGGCAGGAGGAGGAGTATAGGGACCTAATCAAGGACTTTGTTAAATGGTGCGACTCAAACCACCTACAACTGAACACCAGTAAAACCAAGGAGCTGGTGGTGGATTTTAGGAGGCCCAGGCCCCTCATGGACCCTGTGATCATCAGAGGTGACTGTGTGCAGAGGGTACAGACCTATAAATACCTGGGAGTGCAGCTGGATGATAAACTGGACTGGACTGCCAATACTGATGCTCTGTGCAAGAGAGGACAGAGCTGACTATACTTCCTTAGAAGGTTGGCGTCCTTCAACATCTGCACTAAGATGCTGCAGATGTGCTATCAGACGGTTGTGGCGAGCGCCCTCTTCTACGTGGTGGTGTGCTGGGGAGGCAGCATAAAGAAGAGGGACGCCTCACGCCTGGACAGACTGGTGAGGAAGGCAGGCTCTATTGTAGGCACGGAGCTGGACAGTTTGACATCTGTGGCAGAGCGACGGGCGCTGAGCAGACTCCTGTCAATCATGGAGAATCCACTGCATCCACTGAACAGGTTCATCTCCAGACAGAGGAGCAGCTTTAGCGACAGACTGAGGAGATCGTTCCTCCCCCACACTATGCGACTCTTCAGTTCCACTTGGGGGGTAAATGTTAACATTATACAAATTTATTGTCTGTTATACCTGCATTTTTATTACTCTTTAAATTAATATTGTTTTTTATCAGTATGCTGCTGATGGAGTATGTGAATTTCCCCTTGGGATTAATAAAGTATCTATCTATCTATCTATCTATCTATCTATCTATCTATCTATCTATCTATCTATCTATCTATCTATCTATCTATCTATCTATCTATCTATCTATCTATCTCTCTCTCTCTCTAGTGCCTTTTATCTATCTACAGTATCTATCTATCTATTATATAGTGCCTTTCACTTCTATCTATCTATCTAAAACACTTGTGAACTTACTTTTTTTTTTGCTGATAAATGCAGATGAGCAACAAGCTACCCACCACCCCAAACATGCATTAGGAAAGAAAATTATAATACTTCAGCTCATTGGAGGTAACATGATCATTATCACACTCGCATGTACTGTCCTTAAGACATATGACAATAATTAACCGATAAACTTGTACAGTTTCTAGAAAGGTGCTGCATCTTTTCCTGGTTTTTCAACCACACTTTTCTTTTGCCTGCCTGGAAGTTGTATTGCATAGCATCTAACTTCAGCATAAATGATTTAACTTCTTTAGGGAAGCTAAAAATGCAACATGTGCATAAAATAATTCTTCTGCCATGATAAAAGAGGGCTGTTTTTCATTTATTTATTTTTAAGCATTTTATTGATTAAGATCAAATAACACACAAGCAAATCAAGTTTAACAAAACTGGGTTCGAAACAAATCAACCACCACCCATAAGAAAGACAGCTAGGCCAGCAGAGTAAAACTTGAATAATAGTAAAAATATGTCAAAATAAATAGAATAAAAAAGAAGGGAGAGAATCCGCTTCCTCAATCTAAAATATTATTGATTAGATCCTCCCAAGTTTTGAAAAAGTTTTGTACAGATCCTTTTAGATAATATATAACATCAGTTACCCTCTGACTTAACCGAGGATTCTTCCAGTTGAGCGAGACAAGTCTACGTGCTAATAGTGAAGTGAAGGTAACTCCAGTTTGTTTGTCCTTCTCCACTTTAAATCCTTCTGGTAGCCCACCAAAACACAGCTGTTAATTAGGAGAGATTGTGACACCAAGGATGTATGAAAGGCATTTAAAGATTTTGGTCCAGAATGATGTTAATGTAGCGCAGGCCCAAAACATGTGTGCCCAATGAGGCTAGAGCTCGATTGCAATGTTCACAGGTTGGATCTTGGCCCTGGAAACATTTTGAACAATTTTAAACGAGAGAGATGTGCTCGATATATAATTTTAAGTTGAATAATTGCATGCTTTGTGCATATGGAGCTCGAGTGAATTCTGTGCCTTGCTACCTTTCACTCCTTTTCTGAGATGTTGAGTGAGAGATCCTTTTCCCGCTGTACTCTGGGATCTGGGAAAAGGAGGGACTGTAAAATGTTTTTATATATTACGGAGATGCTGTCTGATCAATATTTTTTCTCAGAATAGAGGTAGATGGGAGATGAGGAAAATTGGGCAGGTTCTGTTTAACAAAGTTTCTAATTTGAAGGTCATGAAAAGAGGGCTGTTTTAATAGAAAAGGGGTCAGAAGATGAGATGTACTCAAAATAACCAAGCAACATTCAGTACTGAAAGATCAAAATGCACAGTTGTCAAAACCAAAAACTTATATCAAAGTCAAAAGTCATACCTCATTAAAAGTTCCTTTAGCAGAAAACACTAAACAAAAGAAATTCACACACGGAAAGTCTGAAGGAAGTTCCTGAGGTCCGGGAAAGTTGTGTGCATGGCTGCTACAACTCTGTAATGTCACGCTGGCCTTGCAATGCATTAATGAGTAGCGGAATAAAAATGTTCACCCAAACTAGATGAGTGCCGAATTTCCAGGAAAGTATTCTGCAAACACAGAATAACTGCTGTGAAAAAACGCTTTGGCCGATTGCGCCAATCACGCTAGCCTTTGGCACAGCACTGATAGGAAGAAAACCATTGAACTGGAAGATGGGACCTAGTGAGGTTGTGTACAAAGAGAGGACCCAGCACCAATACTTGAGGCGCCCCTCTGATGCACCCCTGGCCCTTGACATCACTCACCTCTTCATATGTGAACAAGTCTTATGGTTATATTTATTACTTTATTTAAGCATTTAATGTAGACTGCATTCCGGTAACTTATTTCATAAGAGCGTTAAAACGTCTGAAAAAGCTAAGAACACACTTCGACTCTTATTAATGGCATACATCGCCCAGAAAGCTAATGTTGTGCTACATGTCTCACATTAAATATGTAATAAAAGATGAAAGAAATCACATTACAAATAGGAAATATTATACGTTACAGCTGTATAGAATTAGCAGTACAAATCTAATTAATTTAATATGCGATGTTTTACTGGAAATGTTATTCCTAGGCAATATGTTACACTAAACAGTCATTCCGAATACACTTATTCACATTATTAAGAAAAAGAAAATAATCAGTTAAGGAAGAATTGGACAAGGATAGAGAAGCAATAGAACAGGGCTCCTAATATCAATCACCCTCTGTAAAAATCTTGGCAAATTGCTAAAATATTACAGAAGCACATTTTTAGCGTATACAAGGAAATGTGCTTAGATAATCACAACTCATTTCACAGGCCTTTGCACAGGCTGCAAGCTGATTTCCTTCCAGCTCCAATTTATATTTGCAGTCATTGCCAGATCCAAATGAAAAAAAAAGCAACAGTGGGATACCACAATAAAACGATTTTCTGGAAGCCTGTGGGTAGGATATAAGGAATTCAAACACTGAGGCTCTAAGGTATATTACAACTTTTTCTTCACAATAATATCCGGACTTCATTTTTGGTGTCAATTCATTTGCAGGAGAAAACAAACGGCTTCCCGGCCTTTTCGTTTTGTCCATTAGTGCTCTTCTGACCGAAACTTTCACGAGAGTAAGTAACATCTGTCGGAATAATTAAAACTCGTCAACGCGCTTACCAAAGAAATTAAATAATTCAGCAATGGAGAAAAACTCCATGTCAAAAAAAAAAAAGATGTTTGTTGCTTGTTCTATTAGGTTGATTTTAGCAAATGTTTTCTTGATTATGTTATATACATTTTCACTGCTTTATAAATACTAAACAATGCTAAGTTATGATAATAATGTTTAGTTATGCAAACCAGAAAAGAAGGATAAAAAAATAAATGTTCAAACAGCTGATTATTTATGAAAATTTTATGCTAGAACACTGATGTCTGACAAAAGTAATTGAACCTTTTGATCGTGCGGTTCAATCGCTTTTTTTGTTTTTTATTTCATTTTTTTTATCAAAAAATTTAAATACTGCCAAATCCTATACCAAAAGTTCTCACAGCAGGAGGTAAGTTGTCATTTTTGCCCAATTACCTTACACAATTAACACACTGACTGCTGGAACATTTATTACCAGGACACTGATGTATAGGTTAGATTAGATAAACTTTATTAATCCCAAAGGGAGATTTAAATGCATACAGCAGCCATATATATATAACATATACAAACACAAGCAAAAGGGCAGAGAATTCAGCCTGTGAAGAGCAGGGTGCACCTACCGCCCCTACCCGACACAAACAGACAACGACACCAGTTCAGTCCAACACAAAGCCTTTTATTCACCCCGTCCTGGAGCAGTCTCCGACGACTGATGCCAACAGTCACAAGCACAGTAAGCTGGCCCTTCAGCCAGCCAGCCTTATTCCTTCGTTCGTTCGTTTGTTCCTTCCTTCCTTCCGTCCTTCTCCACAGGAAAGCTTCACATGCGTTGTTCCTCGACTCTGGTTCTTTCCCAATGTAGGCTTCTGCAGCTCCCACAGCTCCCCCTAGTGGCATCCACAGAACCCAATAGGGCTGTGCCAGCAAACAGTAATTCCCATACATCCCTGTGGAAATCCAAGGTGCTGTTGCAGCCCAGTGGGGGCTGCCAAGTAACAGTTTGGGGGTGAGAGCACCTTTTGGAAGTCCCCTCCTTCTGTCCTTTCATTTCGGTAGACATCCCGGCTGGATAATGGTGCAGACGCTATCTGTCACAAGCCAATCAATCAATCAATCAATAAAAATAAACGAAACTAGCACATTATGCAGAAATGCAACAGGTGACAACCTGGAGGGATCCTCAGCTAAGTTAAGAAAAGATGGGAAGTGCAGAACACCAAACCAACATTAGAATATGTCATGGCTTTACGTGAAAGACTTGAGATATTGCACCCTCTGGTGCGAGAGTACAGGGGGTCCTCGGGGTACAACACAGTTCCGTTCCTACAACAGTGAAATAAGTAAGTCGAAACACACCCTAGCCTAAGTCACTTATCTATCCGAACACATTTGCAAAATCATAATCTAGAACATAAAAACACAACTAAGCCACAGAAAAAGGAAAAGGACATAAATATACTGTACTGTAGTAACAGAAAAAATGACAAAAAATGAGTGTAAAAAAATTCCTAACCTTTATTCCTTCTGATGTCTTTACAATGTCTAATTTCACATCCATTGTGATGACTTTCCTCTTCTTCGAAGCACTACCATCTGAAGACTCTGACTTTCGTTTAGGGGCCATGATAAGGGCCAAAAAGTCGCCAAACAAAGCAACCCAAACGGAACACTTGTGCCGCACGCAACTAAACTAGATTGCCAACTCCCTCACTCATACGGCGCATTACTGCGTATTCTTCCGCTGCGTACAACCAAACTAGTTCGGCCACATAGTCTGTAAGTACGACGCTAGTGGCATAAGCTGAAACACTCATGTCTCAATATCCATCCATCCATTTTCCAACCCGCTGAATCCGAACACAGGGTCACGGGGGTCTGCTGGAGCCAATCCCAGCCAACACAGTACACAAGGCAGGTACCAATCCCAGGCAGGGTGCCAACCCACCGCACTCATGTCTCAATATTTTTAAGTTTTTATGGGAGTGAGCGTTGTAAACTCAAAACGTTATATGTCGAGACGTTGTAACCCAAGGACCTCCTGTACTTAGAAAAAGTCTAGTGCACACAGCTCAGGTTATCTGATCATTTAGTCACACTCTGAATTCCAGCCAGGTCAGGTCAGGAAGCATGTACTGGTACAGCGCGTTGCTGCACTCACCACATGACGAAACAGCTCGGGATCCTGGTTGGCAAACCACGGGCACACACTTGTTCCAGTCCAACCCTCCATAAATGACCATCTATCTGCTGTAGCCAGATTTTACATGGGCATCCCCTTGGTCTGGTCCAGCTGCTCGGGTTCTCAACAATGAGGATCCTGTGAGCCAGATCACCCTTGGGTAGAGGCAAAACTGACACTCCCTCATAATGCAGGTTATGTGCCTCATTCGGGACTCCATGAACAACACAAAGTCAAATCCGCATTTCCTAAGGATTCTCTGAAGAGACACAGTACTGAAGACGTCCAGTCTTCGTCTCAGGTCACTGGATAGTGTCCATGTCTCGCAACCATAGAGCAAGACAGGAAGCACCAGGACTCTAAACACCTTCGTACTTTTGCAAAGATATCGGGAGCATTACACACCCCTTACCTTACCTAATAGCAGAGGGCAGAAAAGAACTCCAGAGGCGCTTCTTAGTTTGCCGTGGTAGAATGAGCCGTGGTGGAATGGAGAGTGCATCCTGGAGGGGATTGTTCATGATGGTATCCAATTTTGCCCACATCCTCTCTTCCCCAAGAGTTTCAGAATGTTGTCCAGGGTTCGCCCTGTGTTGACACAGGCTTTCCTTATCAATTCGTTCAGGCATTTTGCTTCTTTTGAGCTCAAGTTGCTTCCCCACAGCGTAGAACACCACACAGGCTACTATGGACTGGTAGAACATTTCCAGCAGCTCGCTGCACACATCCAAAGACCTGAGAGTCTCCTTAGGAAGTCCAGTCTGCTCTGGCCCTTGCTGTTTTGTCTGACCAGTCCAGTTTGTTGTTTATATGGACCCCCAGGTACCTGTAGCTCTGCACCATTTCCACATTCCACCCCCTGAACGGTTCCTGGTCTCAGAGTCACCTTGACAATCCAGGAGTCCACCACCAGCTGTTTTATTTTCTGATGTCGAGATGCAGGTTGTTGTCCCTGCACCAGAAGACAAAGTCCTTTATGACTTTCCTGTACTCTGACTCATCTCTATTATTACTGCTTATGTGTATGTGATAATTAATGAATTCTATCAAACCTTGTAAACTTGCAAGGTTCAAGATATCTCGAAATAAATTCCTGCGCATTTTCAGATATCTCCAATACATTGCGAGATATCTTAAAATACATCCGCAGGCATTTCAAGATATCTGAAATACATTTTATGATATCTTAAAATACGTTTCCTTAACATTTTAAGATATCTGCAATACATTTTAAGATATCTGAAATACATTTCAAGATATCTCAAAAACCTTTCGAGATATCTCAAAATCACTTCCTGTAAAATTTCTTATTCTCTTAATGGGACTTCTCATCTATTTTAAGATATCTCAAAATGTATTTGAGATATCTCGAAATGTGCAGGAAGTTATTTTAAGATAAAATTCATTTGAGATATCTTGAAATGCACATGGAGTTATTTTGAGATATCTGAAAATATATTTGAGATATTTCACAATTTATTGCAGATATCTTAAAATGTTAAGGAAATCTTAAATAGTAAATTGCATTTTAAGATATCTGAAATTAATTTAGAGATATATCTAAATGTTAATGTGGCTTGCCATATGAACAGCTAAGAAGTCCCACTCTGCATAAGGCATGTTATCATGAAAGTGTTTGCATTACTTGATTTTATACTTATCCCCTCACCTAAAATAAATGTAAAAAATGTCAGAAAAAAAGGTGGAATTCCTTCAAGTGCGGCAGGCATTTTGACATTATTAGTAAATTTCCTTTTAAACAATTTTCATCCCAGGAAAAAAAAGTTTCACTTGGTCACCAATAATAATCCAATCGTTATCGTTTAACAACGAAAGTTGAAGAACAATTTGTAGCCCATGGTAAACATGAGTTTTTCAGAGGAGCAGGAGTGACCCAATCCATCTGCCCCCAGGTGTTGGCCAAACACCCTGTTAGGGCTCACTTCCCAGCAGACTGCGTCTACCAGAGAGTTTACTCTTCCTGCTCGCTCACACCCACACTGGCTCTCAGCCTTCAGCTTCCTCTTCTTCCTCCTCCTCCTCCTACCTCCATTTTCTCTTTCACTTCCTTTTTTCTTCCCCTCTGCCTTCTCACTTCTCCTATTTATAATGGGGACATGGCACAGGTGCGGCGATTAGTAGCTTCCAGCATCAATTACGAACACGGATGATTCCTCACCTGTACACTTAATTGAGGAAATGCCCGCACCACATCGCATCCAAGAACTGCTCCGGCCACACTACCAAGCCCCCTGTTTAAGCCACGAGTGCGGCGATTATTAATTTACAAACTAGCCTTTTCTTCTAAGCCGTGGACCCGCTATACTACAGACTCCCTGGCAGTTTTATTATATTGGTAAACTTGCAGAGGTGTCAGCTACGTAGGCCTTGAAAGGTTGTATCTTGTCCGAGACGGACGTGTAGTCGAGTGCAGCTGTGGCACAAATTGAGTGGGACAGGCTGGAACCAGTCTCAGGCAAATGTATGGTAGTTCATTGGGTGAATGTACAACATGCATGTACCATTGTTCAGCTCAAAACTTTCACATCCCAACCCACCGCTGTTACTTCAGGTGGGCTCTGTCCTGGGACCCCTCCTTTTCATTATTTACCTCCTTCCCCTTGGTAATATCTTTTGTAAATATGACATTAGCTTCCACTGTTATGCTGATGACACCCAGCTCTATCTCACTAGCAAACCTACTGCTTCCTTTCCACCCTCCTCACTTACTGATTGCATAGCAGAAATCAAATCCTGGTTTTCTTCAAATTTTCTTAAATTAAATAGTGACAAAACTGAGGTTCTCCTCATTGGTACAAAATCAACATTATCCAAAACTGATCATTTTTCATTTGTTATTGATAATTTCTCTGTCTCCCCTTCCCCACAGGTGTCTTCCTTGACAGTACTTTATCCTTTCAGTCCCACATCAATAACATCTCCTGGTCTGCATATTTCCACCTACATAACATTAATCGTATTCGCCCCTCCGTCACTCCCCACACCACTGCTATCCTTGTTCACAGCCTTGTCACTTCTCGTCTGGATTATTGCAATTCCCTTTTCTTTGGTCTTTCTCGCAAATCTCTTTATAAGCTTCAACTGGTCCAGAATTCGGCTGCCCGCATCATTACTAGAACCCCCTCTATTCACCATATCACTCCCGTTTTGCAGCAGCTTCATTGGCTTTCAGTTAAGTTCCGCATTCAATTCAAAATTCTTCTGTTAACTTTTAAGGTTCTCCACAACCTCGCCCCTCCATATCTGTCTGACCTCCTCCATGTTGCCATTCCCTCCTGTACCCTTAGATCCTCTTCCTCCATTTACTTGACTGCCCCCCTTCGTCCATCTTACCACTATGGGGAGCAGACCATTCAGTTACTCCGCTCCCCAGCTCTGGAACTCATTACCACCTGAGCTTAGAAATATTGAATCATTTTCACTTTTCAAATCTAAACTTAAAACTCATTTGTTTAAGACTGCTTTTTCTCTTTGATTATAATTGCTCTGTCTGATTTTAACTTTTGTATTTTACTTATCTTAATACATAATTCGCCAGCCTCCTCACTCACTCACTCACTTCCGTCCGAAGCCGAATGCGCAGTCGCCTAATGCGCACGTCCGAAGCCAAATGTGCAGTCGCCTTCTGCGCAGCTGCCCAAAAAACCTTACGAGACCGACATCGCGGCAGGCGGCAGATTTATGGCCGCAAAAATTCAAAGAGAAAGGCGACTTCGATTAAAGCTCTACAGGCCTGAAAGACGATTTCGACTACAGCTCGAGGCCTAATTACGCATTCTGATTCAATTACGCATTCATTCAATACACCTATATCAGGTTTGTGATGCTTATACTTATTACTATTCCACTCATGCCCGTTTCATCTTACGTTGTCAAAACGGTTTCTTTGTCTGGTTGTGTATAATCTGTGTTTTGTCTATTGTTTGGTGTCCTTGAGTGTTTAGAAAGGTGCGTACAAATAAATAAAATGTATTATTATTATTATTATTGTTATTACCACAAACCAGAGTTTGTCTGCTTGGGTTGAGTGAGAAGAGAGGTGCATGCAAGGGCCAAAAAAATGTTAAAGTGCACGCATGCACCATCTCACCAAGTGCAGATCACATTTGTATAAGCTTTTGCATCTTCTGTAGAATTCATACCAACTTCAGTGGCTGTGGAAACTGGCGTCTCCTCTGCTTAACCCAATTGGGCCTCCCAGCAGAGGAGTTCCAATGTCAACAGACACAGCCAACCTTCCACGGGTCTGAGTCTCTGCCGTTCACTGACTATAGCACAGGATCCCACTCCGGACCTAGGCTTGGGTCCCCAAAGGCCATGACGTTCACATTGGGGCTCCCAATCCAAGCCTCATTGACCCAAGCTGCCTTCAACATGCATCACTCTGACTTTCTAAGTTGCTCAGCCAGAGCGATCGCTCCTTCAGCCCCTGGGCGTCAGCTACTTGCTCCCCTCAAGGGGCTATTGAGCTTTCTCGCTCGCTCGCTCCTTCCGCCAACAGACCTACAATTGCTGTGTCCCAAACACTATGGAAACAGTGTTGTATGACCGAAGCATATGAAAATCCCCTTAAATGAAAGTCTGCAATGTGCACTTTAATCATGTCTCGATTGTTTGATTTGAAATTTTAAACTGTGGAACAGAGGGTTTGGCAGGACCACACCAGTACTTGTGCAGTCAATATCTGACCACTCTTATTGGCGACCTCCACAGAACCCAACAGGGCAACCCCAAGGGACCATAATCCCCATGCTGTCCTGCAGGTATCCATACTGGGGCTTGTCTGACGGTATGCTGCCACACATAGATAGATAGATAGATAGATAGATAGATAGATAGATAGATAGATAGATAGATAGATAGATAGATAGATAGATAGATAGATACTTTATTAATCCCAATGGGAAATTCACAGCGGGTAGTCATCCGCTGTCCTGTCCTTCCAGCCCTCCTAAGCCCAACCAGAGTGCCCCTCTGGTTATGTTGGGATGCCAGTCTCGGTGTCATTGATGCTGCAGTGTCCTTCTGCATCCATGTCCTGACACGTAAGGGGAATATCACAGCTCCCTCGCTGACCTTCAATTATAATGGTCTCCTGCCAAGAACAAGGGAGCAAGGTCCATCCCAACTGTCCCTCACAATGCACATATTAAATAAAGTTTGATTCAGGACTAAACTAAAACAAACCTACACTGAAAAGTAAAGTTCCAGTAATCCATCAGAGATATAATAAAGTCCTTTCAAAGTACTTCTCGGTCTCTGGTAGGGATGAACTCTTGTGATATCTCATAGAAGACAGCAGGAAGTTTTGACTAACATCAAACTTGGAAGAGTCGAAGTTCAGGCTGCTGTCAAGCAAGACACCAAAGTTTCTCAGAGAGGAGGTTAAAATTAATTGGCAGTAGCTCCGAATCAGCGACAAGGAGTCATCATTCTTGAGTTGTTCTAGCAATCCTGCAAGAAGCAGCACCGGTTGTTTGTGTTTAGTTGTAGGAAGTTTGCAGACATTCACATGTTGACATTTTTAAGGTGGGTGGCGAGCATTCTCAAGGTCAAGAAGCTTCCATGAGACATCTTTATATAGAGCTCGACGAAGTCATGCATGAAACATGGTGACAACTCAACCATGGTTGTTTCAGGAGAATGCTGTGATTAATGGTGTCAGCTGTTGCAGTCAGGTCACGGAACAAAATATGCTATATAATTATATAACCACAAGTGTAAAAAATATCATCATACGCTGCCACTGAAGGAATTGAGATTGCCAGTTGACAGGGTACAGCTTTTGAAAAACAGAAAAGCTGACAGTATCGGTGTCAAGAGTTACCAAGAACGAAAAAAATGAAAGTCGCGCTGCTCTCAACTAACTTAATCCAAAGAGCAGAAGAACCACACCAAAAAAAAAAGGATGAAAAATGGAAGAATAGAAAAGCAGAAGGTGAATGTTGTGATGTGCGGTCTCAGACATAACAAAAATGGGCGTGAGGCTTCTTAAAAATGTCCATAAAGGCAGGGCAACAACCTAACCAGCCTAACAAGGAGACTCACCCCAAATCCAGTCTAACTGCAGGCTTGTGGCCTAGGAGGGCCCAACAAAGGGCAACTGGCAAAATAACTAGAAAACTCCAAAACATAGCAAATCCACTACAGGCCAGAGGGTCTCAAGCTCAGTCCTGTGGGCCCTCTGAGTCTACTAGATTTTCCTCCATCGAGTTTGAGCAATCAGCGAGTCATTTAAGGGAAGGAAGATGTTCTCAGCAACTCCTACCACATAAACTGGAATGAATAGTCCACCTCTGACCATCAGTATGGACTGCCCATAACTGAAGACCAAGTAAAGAGACAACTGAGGAAGCTACAAACAGGAAAAGCTGTGGGACCAGACAGAGTCAATCCTCAAGTTCGCTAGGCCTGTGTTGATCAACTTTCTGGTGTCCTCTGTCATTGGTTCAGTCTGACCCTAAGGTTCCAGAAAGTGTTGCTACTGTGGAAAACATCCTGCATTGTTCCTTTTTACAAGAAGGCAGGTGCCTCTTCACATCATGAAGACCTTTGAGAGGCTGGTCCTGGACTACAAGGAGAGACCCAAAAATAATTAAATTTTTTTTCTGGAGGATAGAGGGGCATTAGTTCTGACGTTTACTGCTAGGTGTCATGTCCTAGACTGCCCACTGGATCTTTTGGCCAAGTGGCGTCCTCGGGGGAAAGGTCTATAAGGTCAGTGTAATTTTTTTTCTTGAGCCTCTGTTACCATCTTCGTCGATTGGCAGGCTTGAAAGAATAACATGTTTGCATCAAATTCTGTTTTGTTTTGGGGGAAAACAGCAGCAGAAGCTGTCACAATGCTTTGAGAAGCTTTCAAAGAATGAGGTTTGAGCCAGGCAAGGGTTTTTTTTTACCTTAAAGTGCTCAAGCGATTGCGTGATGCAGTACAGAGAAAATGACCCAAATTGTGGTGAGCAGGGGAGTGGCTTCTGCATCACGACAACGTTCCCACCCACACAGCATTAACTCTTTCAGGGCTGATGTCGACTTTTGTCAAAATTCAGTGGTAGAGGAATCAGCTGTAAACTGCGACAAAACTCGCCCTTACATTTTAGTTTGACTGTCTTTACTAGAAGGAAAATTACATAGCTTTGTTAATTCAACCTCGATTCCCGACGCATGTGTAGCAAAGTGTAAAATGTTATTTATAATTTTATTTTACTTTTTTTTTTTTTGTTATGAACTTCCCCAAAAGAGTTGATCCCTGTAAATAGTAAATAGTATACCAACAATATAATCTGTTGCAGTACGAGCGTTAATTAGCGTTACACCTCACAACCTGCATGCACCACATTTTTGGCTCTAACGCCAGAAGAGTGGTGGCCGCTGTAGGGGTAGGTTGTGGTTTCAGTTTCTTTCCCGATTTTTTTTATTTCATTTACTTTGTGTTAATAATTTATAATCGATTTAATCTATTATGTAATAGGCAGAGGGGAGAAGACGTTTATGTGACGCTCTGTCTATTTCTTTCCTTTTGTTTTGAACAGGTATGCTATATATATATATTTTCTTTTATTTTCATTTGTTAAGAATATATAATTATAAAATTAGGATTTTTTTTGTATAAAGCTATGTGTATTGTAAATACTTCTCTTTGGAATATTGGATTCATTTTTTTTGTAAGTAGTTTTATATAGTAGTTTGTATAAATAAACGCCAGAAGCGCGGTGGATGCTGTAGGGGCAGAGGGGAGAAGACGTTTATGTGACGCTCTGTCTATTTCTTTCCTTTTGTTTTGAAAAGATTTTCTGGAAGAGGAAAATAAAAGCTTGTGTTATAACTCAACGTGCCTACGCGACAATCATTTACACAACGCAGGGAAAGGTGGATTGCAGTCGGTTACACATGCATGAGTAGTGAAGAGCAAACAACCTCTAAAATGGCATCAACATCTGGCAGGAGACCAAAGCGAACGTGCAAAGCAAAATACTCCATGGACGTTTTACATAATTTTGTTGAATAGGACTCTTACTTGTCGGACTCTGAGTTTAATGCAAGTGATCTGGAGATGGAGATCGAAAATGAAAGTGAGGTACCAGCATCATCTGATCAGTGTCAAGGTGATCATGGTGCTCAACACTTTCATGTCGCTGATGCGCCTACAAAAGCATTCGCCTGGGAGGACCACCACTTATGATGACAAAAAGTACAAACCACCACCACTGCCACCCACCTGCTGTGTGAAGACAGCCAGGCAGCCGGCCCACCGTGATGCAAAGTTCTACTCAGCCACTGCTGCCAGAGATACGGAACATGCAACAACAGGAGCCACAGCACATAGCAACAGACATTTTACATTGACTTATGTGTGAAACCATTGCTTTGTGTGCTTTCAGAGTTTTTTGAAAAAAATATTCAGCCCTCAAAGAGTTAAGTGTGTGGCAGTTTCTCACAAAAAACAGGATTACAATTACAGTTTGCTCATCAGACAAAGATTGGAGTAGAGGATGCAATGATCTCTCTGCTCCACAAGGCTGGACAAAGCTGGCAGCACTGTGTTGGTGATGGTTTTTGATTTCTCCAGCGCCTTCAGTACCACGCTGCCATTCCTGGGGCAAACTGAAAGATATGCAGGTGGATGAGCCTATGGTGTCCTGGATAATGAACTCAAGGATTGTGTGAGGAACACTGGAGCACCACAAAAAAACAGTCCTATCTCCTTTTCCTTTCACACCTCAGATTATAAATACAACAGCGGGTCGTGTCTCTTGCAGAATTTCTCAGATGATTCTACACTTATGAGGTGTACTGATAAGGGGGGGGGTGAGACTGAGAAGAGGAGTCAGGTGGAAAACCTTTTGTCTTGGGACAAAAAAGAATTGTCAGCATCTTAACATCAGCAAAACCAAGGAACTGCTTATTGAGTTTCGCCACACCAAAGAGCCTCTATGTCTGGTCACTATTATGTTATATGTTATATGTTCTTTTTCTGGTTTTCTGTGGTGGTGATCTACACCACCACCACATGATCAGGACACCATGCAGTTCCTACATTGATGGATTGAAGGCTGGAGGTCCACGTGACCATCATCATCTAATTCTTCCATGTCAAGTGTGAAAATCATGAGGACTGATTGGGATCACTTGTGTTAGGTAGAATGCCCAGTGGGGACTGGGTGGTCTTGTGGCCTCAGAACCCCTGCAGATTTTTTTTTTCTGTCCTCCTGGCTATTGAGGTTAGGAGCACACGCTGAACCAGCGCATTGCTACACCTACCACATGACAAACCAACTCAGGATCCCAGATTCAGACCCGAGTGCAGCCATGCAACGGGTGACACCTCAGCACCACACAAGTTCAGATGGAATGGAACAGTTGGAGTTTTTATTTAAACATAAAATGAATATTGAATGAATATTGACTACCATCATAAATTGCATATCCTGTACAATACATTTCATCATTAAATGTATTTTGTAATATGCTTATTCGTACATTGAACATCAATTGAAAATTTACCGCTTCCCTGCACCACCTTGTATATACAGTAAATATATATATTTTTTATGTCTCTATCTATTTATGTATGTATGTATGTATGTATTGTGGGATATGGCCGGCTGCTCATCCCGGCCAATACACCCAGGCCACCAGATGGAGCCCTCCCTGCAACATGGAGGTGCCCCGAATTCCAGCAGGGCCTCATGGACATTGGAGTTTTAATGCACAGCCCTGCTGGATACAATGGGGGTCGCAAGGAGACGCTGCAGGGAGGCCCAGGGACTTCTATTTGCACTATAACCCGGAAGTACGACCTAGTCACAGGGACAGAAGAAATGACATACTTCCGGGATGAAGAAAAGGAGTTTTCACCGGACCCGGAAGTGTTAAGAGTCACGGGGGTCAAGAAGTATAAAAGGACTATGGGTAACACCCAGCAGATCGAGTCGTGTTGGGAGGAAGGATGACTGAGCTGCTGGGAGGTGTGGAGAATTATTATTGACTAGCCATGTGCGCCCAACTACGTTGCACGTGTTAAAGTTGTCTGTGCAGGGGTCCCTGTTTAAACACAGCTGCCAGTTGTGAACTGGGCCCTTCGTCGCACAGCATTATGATTTTTTTATAAGGGAAACAAAATTGCAAAAGAAAACCCTTGGACATTGATTCGATAGGAACGGCCTACTCGGAAATCACTGTCCGAATAGTCATTATGTGGTGGTGTAGGAGCATTTCTTCTTCTCTCCATTCACAGTCCGTCTCGTTTTCATGACGCTGTCATTTCCTCTCACGATCTCTTCTCAATCTTTCTCCAATCTCGCAGGTAAAGAGTAAGGCAATATACACGGAGCAATGGTTATAAAAGGGGGACACATAGGTATCCAGGCTCTTTAAAGCATAAATACTGACATGTGAGCAAGCCACGGTACAACTGTGAGACGCGCAGCACTCGCCGGCTACAACGTAACAATAATAATTTCCGGAATGTGCTGTTACGTTGTCATTCATTTTACCCACTGTCTTTCTTTCATTCATATGTTACGTAGGCACGTACCTTTTATTTTCGGCAATATCATTCTCTAACCAGGCCTCAGGAGCTAACCAGCGTAACACTGTCCACCACCCCTTTCGTTATTCCGGCACATTGTTGACATTCATGAGTAACAACAACGTACTAAACTGGAAGGTGGTCTATGCATGCGTGGAATTCGCGGACAAACAAAGATCAAGATCCAAATAAAGATTATATATAAAGATTAGTTAATTTAAAGCACAACAATTTGTTTAGTTTGAATGTCTGTGTTTTGAGGTGTGACTGGAGTACTACAGTCTTCAGTAGTATAAGCCTGGAGGAGATTCTTAATGCAATGTCTATGTTTTAGCTGTCTCTCTACTGCCATCTAGTGCTTCTTCTTCTAATTCATTCACGGACAAACAAAGATCAAGATCCAAATGAAGATTATATATAGAGATTTATTTGTGATTGATTATTATTGAGTATTGTGGAGTAGAGGGTGCTTTGTGCACATTATTATTTTAATAAAACCATTATTTGGACTTTTATCTGGTGTCTGACGTGGTGTCTGAGGGTTCAAGGGGACGACAGCGCCCCCTATCTGTCACAGTATGTATTTATTTATTTAAAGAGCTTCTGTAAAAAGCCACATTCCCCAAATAAAGACAAAATAAAGTTCTATCTCTCCAAGTCCCAACTTGTGCACAGAAAGACAAACAAGGATTTTTTATAAATAAAGGATTTATTTAAATGAGTACAAATAGACCAAAGGAATTGCCTAAAAGGCAATCCTACAGTAAAAAAGTTCCCAATATTGTTTTATCCAAGCCAGGGTTCCTCCACTGGCTGTTGTTCAAGGTTTTGTTTTGGGACTTTTTTGTTCAGTTTGGAGCTGTTGAGGTGTGTTGTTACTTTGGTTAACTGTATGCTTTGTTTTCTATGCCTGTGCTGTGTTCCATGTGTTTTGTGGGTGGTCCCCCAAGAGGCGGGTCCACCTGCCAATCACCACCAGGGTTTGCCTTCCACCCTATAAATCCAGAGGGTCTTCCACAGTTCCTGGCATTTCATTTTGGATGAATTAGGGAGTAGTGTGATTTTTAATGTGCTTATGCTATTTGTGACTTTTTTGGGATTTTTGACCTTATCTAGGATTACCGTATTGGGAGTTTGTTCACCTTGGATTGCCTTTGTTGGCTACTCCTTAACGCCTTTTGTGCTCTTCAGAGTTCATTGTTACAGAGTATTTTGTGAAGAATAAATCTTTTATTCTATAAAAAAAAATGTGTGTTTGCCCTATTTCTAACTGGGGTTTGAGGGTAAAGAGATGTGCTTTGTGGACTTACATGCTTTTGGACTCCTGGTCCTTAAACTAGAAGCAAAACCAGACGCACCTAAAGAAAAACAGAAACACTCACAGAACTCCAACTAACACAATCGGAGTTTACTCTACTATGCCCTTAAATAGCCAAAGAGAGGGCACAGAAGTGGTGATGCCAGAGTGGATCCGCCTCCTTGGGCGCCACCCACAAAGCACAAGGAAAGGAGCCAAATTTAAAAGGACAGTACATAATAGAAACAAAAATATGACTCATAGTAACTCAAAAACAACAAATATAACAATAAAATACATAACTGAGCTATAACAGTGAGGTACACTTTAAGAAGAATACATGCAGGATAAACAAACAAGAAAACATCTCTGGGGAGACACACAAAACAGAAGTCCACCAAAGGTCTGCATCTAACCTGACAAACCTGAGCAAAGTACAGAGACATCCTTAATGGAAAGGTGCTCCAGAGCATTCTTCAGCTGTATAGCGCCCAGACTCTGGAATGACCTACCGAAATTAATTAGATCAGCGGACTCCATGAATACTTTTAAAAAACAACTCAAAACTCATCTGTTCAGGAAGGCTTTTAGCTCTACTTGACTTTATTACCCTTCTCTCAGTTTACCTCTCTGTCAAGATGCTTATGTAACCTGTATATGTGTGTGTGTGCAGACCATCAGTTATGTTGTCTGTTAGGCTTTTTTCTTTCTCTGAATTCAATGTCGTAATCTTCTTTATTTATTTATCTGGTTTGTACAATGCTATATATTGTATACTCTGCCATTCTTTCTTATATTCTGTAAGTGCCTTGAGCATGGGAAGGGTGCTATATAAATAAAATGTATTATTATTATTAGTAGTAGTAGTAGACAAAGTTGAAAATGTTTGATCACCTCTTGTGCATCTATATATATAAAATCCCTATGTGCGTCCAGGTGTCCATGTGTGGGTGTCTTCTGGTGAAGTGCGCATGCGCTGGGCACGGTGCGATGCGCGATATTACTGTCAGAGAAAGTTAGAGGCGTTTTACGGAAATACAAACCAGTATTACTGCGAGAGGAAATTAAAGGTACACAATACAGTGACGCATATTACAGCCACATACAAGCCAGTATTACTGTCAGAGGAGATTAAAGGCATATTACCGACGCGCACGCCTGTATTACCGCCAGAGAAAATTAAAGGTATATTACGGACGTACGGACGTATATTATGGACGTACAAGCCAGCGGACGTACAAGACGGTATCCTTCAATAAGGGCACGCACAGGCATCCTTCAATAAGGGCGCACACAAAAAGGCGAGCCTCAAACTAATGTTTATGCACTACTGTTCTAGCGCCTGATATTGTAACGGGCTAAATGACTAGTATAATCATAATAATTTTGCTTACAGATTAGAGTGATGTGTAAATTCCTAACTATAACACACCACAGCAATTTAAAACAATATTGTCAAGCTTGGGTCACAAAGTTGCACAGGAGACTAGAAATGGGAACGGGTTCCCAAGCAACAAAATCTTTATTGCTGAAATGGCAGGTACAAACACAAGACCTCATTCAGGGGGGCTTTGTCAACAGCAGAAATGCACACAGGTTGTAGCTGTCAAACGTGGTGGTCCAGCTCCCATCTACAGGTCAAAAGAACACCAAGTCCTACTTATCAGTCGGGCTCAACAGCTCGGAAGCAGCGACTGGAGCAGAAGCAGTCTGAGGGAGAGAGGACAGGAGAGTGAGCCGTTAGGTTGGCGTAAACCTTGTGCGAGAAGCATGTTGTGCGGTAAGCCTGCAATCCTGCAGCTGATCCCACAAAGGGGACGAGTAAGAGTGTGTTTGTTTCTCATTGAAATGCTGTTTAAGAGGGAGTTTCTGTAAAGCAGCTGTGTTTCTTTGCCATAGGTTTAGTGTAATAGAGAGACAGTTTACAGTTAAGAGTATAGGAGCGTACCGCTGGCAGTGCTATGTGGGAGGAAAAACGGAGCAGGGGAACTAATGGACTGCACATGAGCGATGGTTGCCACTGTTAAGGGCAACCATCATGGACAACTAATCAGCAGTGACATCAATCACAATATATTGTGGGCATACATAACAGTGAAGGATGACAGCTACTTTTAGCTTCAAATGTTAAAAGTTTTTAATTTCTTTAAAACAGATACTTGACACAAATGTATTACTATATGAAGAATACCAGTGCAAGTATTTTGAACTTCTTAACTTTCACAGAACACGAAGAGGCACATTTTCCCTATAAATAATTTTCAAAAGATAATCAGACCAGAGCAGTAAACAATTATCTAACTGTCACTGCCTGTGCTCTGAAATTGGAAAACACAACCTACAGTAATAAAACGTTCCTTTCTATCCTGTCAAGCTCATAAGGAACACTAAATGCATTAAGGTTTTGCGAGATGTGTTATTTATAATATTCAGGTCTTCTAATGAATGGTGTCTGGTGATAACTGTTATGAGCTTAGAGTCTCAAAAAATGCAAAAGTCCTAAACAGTTCCAAAAATGCTTACTAGAGGGGAAAATCCCATCAAAAGCCCTGGCTAGGCACAAAAATTGCAACGTAAAATCTTTATAAAATAAAGGATTTATTTTGTAGATAGAACTTTATTTGTCCCCAGGGGAATTTGGCTTTTTACAGAATAACAGATAAATATATAATATACAGTGCATCCGGAAAGTATTCACAGCGCATCACTTTTTCCACATTTTGTTATGTTACAGCCTTATTCCAAAATGGATTAAATTCATTTTTTCCCTCAGAATTCTACACACAACACCCCATAATGACAACGTGAAAAAAGTTCACTTGAGGTTTTTGCAAATTTATTAAAAATAAAAAAATTGAGAAAGCACATGTACATAAGTATTCACAGCCTTTGCCATGAAGCTCAAAATTGAGCTCAGGTGCATCCTGTATCCCCTGATCATCCTTGAGATGTTTCTGCAGCTTCATTGGAGTCCACCTGTGATAAATTCAGTTGACTGGACATGATTTGAAAAGGCACACACCTGTCTATAGAAGGTCCCACAGTTGACAGTTCATGTCAGAGCACAAACCAAGCATGAAGTCAAAGGAATTGTCTGTAGACCTCCGAGACAGGATTGTCTCGAGGCACATATCTGGGGAAGGTTACAGAAAAATTTCTGCTGCTTTGAAGGTCCCAATGACCACAGTGGCCTCCATCATCCGTAAGTGGAAGAAGTTCGAAATCACCAGTACTCTTCCTAGAGCTGGCCGGCCATCTAAACTGAGCGATCGGGGGAGAAGGGCCTTAGTCAGGAAGGTGACCAAGAACCCGATGGTCACTCTGTCAGAGCTCCAGAGGTCCTCTGTGGAGAGAGGAGAACCTTCCAGAAGGACAACCATCTCTGCAGCAATCCACCAATCAGGCCTGTATGGTAGAGTGGCCAGACGGAAGCCACTCCTTAGTAAAAGGCACATGGCAGCCTGCCTGGAGTTTGCCAAAAGGCACCTGAAGGACTCTCAGACCATGAGAAAGAAAATTCTATGGTCTGATGAGACAAAGATTGAACTCTTTGGTGTGAATGCCAGGCGTCACGTTTGGAGGAAACCTGGCACCGTCCCTACAGTGAAGCATGGTGGTGGCAGCATCATGCTGTGGGGATGTTTTTCAGCGGCAGGGACTGGGAGACTAGTCAGGATAAATGGAAAGATGACTGCAGCAATGTACAGAGACATCCTGGATGAAAACCTGCTCCAGAGCGCTCTTGACCTCAGACTGGGGCGACGGTTCATCTTTCAGCAGGACAACGACCCTAAGCACACAGCCAAGATATCAAAGGAGTGGCTTCAGGACAACTCTGTGAATGTCCTTGAGTGGCCCAGCCAGAGCCCAGACTTGAATCCGATTGAACATCTCTGGAGAGATCTTAAAATGGCTGTGCACCGACGCTTCCCATCCAACCTGATGGAGCTTGAGAGGTGCTGCAAAGAGGAATGGGCCAAACTGGCCAAGGATAGGTGTGCCAAGCTTGTGGCATCATATTCAACAAGACTTGAGGCTTGAATTGTTGCCAAAGGTGCATCGACAAAGTATTGAGCAAAGGCTGTGAATACTTATGTACGTGTGATTTCTCAGTTTTTTTATTTTTAATAAATTTGCAAAAACCTCAAGTAAACTTTTTTCACGTTGTCATTATGGGGTGTTGTGTGTAGAATTCTGAGGAAAAAAATGAATTTAATCCATTTTGGAATAAGGCTGTAACATAACAAAATGTGGAAAAAGTGATGCGCTGTGAATACTTTCCTGATGCACTGTATATATATATATATATAAACATGCACGCTATAGTCTGAACACACACTGGAATGACTAAAAAGGAAGAAAATTCAAAAGAATTTATACAGGCATATTGCTATTAATGTAAAGGACCCCTGTAGTCCACAGTATTGATGTGCCAGAAAGAGGATGTGTAATTGTTCATAATGACATTCAGTTTTGATAGACAGATATATAGATAGATGTGAAAGGCACTATATGATAGACAGATAAAACTTTATTTCACCCCAGGGGGGAATTTGACTTTTTACAGAAGCTTTTTAAATAAACAAATATGTAGATATGTAAGTAAATAAATAAATAAATAAATATACACACACATTTTAGACTGAAGAAAGAAGAAAAATTATAAAGAAAAAAATATTCTGACTTGTTAGTCTGAGTTTCCCATGAGTCATTATGCTGGAGCATTGCTATTGGTGTAAAGGAGCCCCCATGTCCTTTCTTATCTCACTTGAATGATTCATTGTCTGAAAGTGCTCAGTGCTTCAGAGAAAGGATGTGCATCATTGTGCATACTGGCACTTAGTTTCGTTTTAATTCTCTCCTATGCTATGACTTCCAGTGGGTCCAGAGTGTGTCCCATAATTAAGCTTAAACTTTTAATTATCTTCTTAATTTGGTGGGCCTCTCCTGAAGTGTTGTTACCAGCCCAGCACACCACAGCGTAGAAAATCACACTGACCATCACAGAGTTATAGAAGATGTGAAGAATATCACTTCCTATATTAAAGGAGTACAGTCAGCTAAGGAAGAAGAGCCTGCTCTGTCCAACCTATCATTGATATGGACCCCCAAGTACTTATAGGAGTGGGCCACCTCTACATCCACTCCTTGAATAATGGCCGCATAAACTGGTGTGGTGGAAGTCAATAATCAGTTCCTTGGTGTTGCTGATGTTAAGATGCAGGCAATTCTCAAAATTCACCATTTGACTCGTCTCCACTGTCTCATCCCCCTTATCAATATACCCCATACGTGAAAAAGCATCCAACAATGTCTGCAAGTGACCTGACCTGCTGTTATATTTTTAGTCAGAGGTGTACAGAATGAGGAGAACAGGAGACAGGCCTCTTCCTTGTGGTGCTCCAGTGTTGCTCACACAGTCATTGGGTCTCAAAAACTGTAGTCTGTCTGACAGATAGTCCATAATTAGGACACCAAAGGCTTATCTGCCCGCATATCTCAGAGTTTACCCCTTAACAGGGATGGCTGGATGGTAATGAAAGCGCTGGAGAAATCAAAAAACATCATCCTTACAGTGCTGCAAACTCCGTAGAGCAAAAAAAAGAAGCTGCCAACACGGCAATCCAAGGCAAACAAAACTCCCAATATAAAATCCCAAGAATGGTCAAAATACAAAACAAAAAGTCAAAAATCCAATAATTCACTAACCACATACCAATTAGTAAACATACAAGAACTCACCACTCCAAAGTGCTTTCAAAATGAGCCACCAGGAACTGTGGAAGACCCTTCAGATTTATAATGCGGAGTGTTGTTCCTGGCAGTGATTGGACTCTTGGAGGTCCGTCCACACAACACATGGAACATAACACAGGCAGCATACATACACAGACAAAATCAAAAACACAGAATAATGCACAGAATCAACAAAAGAAACATTAACATAAATAAAGAATCAAATAAGTCTGTAACATCGGCTGTTACAGACTCAAATCAAACGTATGTTTTTTATTGTATAATAGTAGCAATAATAGCAGCTCACTACTCAAAACGGTAAAGGCGAGGAAGACCAGCAATCAAACCCACAATCTCTTGATTATGAGGCAGCAGTCCTTACCTCTACACCAGCCAAGCGGAGGTGTCTACTACAGTATGTATCGATTGATAGTTGGGCTTCAGTTGTTACACATTGCCAGTAACATGTAAATTGAACAATTTCTTTTTTCTTTGGTTATATTCTTGAATAAAAACGTACTTGTTTTGTTATACCTTTTGTGAAAGTGTTTATTTAACATTTGGAGTTCAGTCTTCGCACATTATACTTTTCACATCAACATTTTGAAAACGTTTCTGTTTTAGTTATGTGTTCAACATTTCCTGCCTCGGATCTCTGTCATCCTACGTTTACACAGATTTTTATAGACACGGAACACACACATGAAATGTATGCATTCCAATTAACGATATATTTTATCCTATACAATACCGACCCCTAACTGCCAGATAACGAGACTTCACCTCTGAGAATTTCGCTGTTACTTGACGTCAGCTGCCTCGGTGGAGGAAGGGATAGCGGGCTGCTTGCTGCCAGTGCTGATTGACACATTTGCAAAACAAAAGACGCTGATGATGAGGTGCAAGGGAATTTAAGGTGGCCTGGCATTATGAATATTTTTGTAGGCTTCAGGGATTCTAGTCATAAGCTCGGGCGCGGACCGCAATGCAAAATATATGTGCTGTCAGTGGCCACAACGCATTCATGCATACAATGGCCCGTTTAATCAGTACATCGATATTCTCCTAGCCAGTAGCTGTCAGTGTTTGGTCAACCTAACAGTTTCACAGTAATGTAAGTGTATCGCTTACATCAGCGGTTCCCAACCTGTGGTACGCGTACCATAATATTGGTAATGGCGGAAAACATCAAAAAAAGGACAAATGACAAAATCGAGTCTATGCTCAAGAAATTGGATTTTTGGGAATCATGTATCAAAAAAGACCAGTGTGAAGTTTTTGAGACACTTCACAGTTTCTTATCTGAGAACGAGCTGAAATTGTCAAAAGTAGTAAAAAGTACTCACTCAATAGCTCACTTAAAAGGTTTCGTTCAGACAGTATTTTCTGAAGCGAAATAGTGAAGATAACTGGATTTTAAATCCATTCAACGAATTGTTTTTTCAACAAGCAGTTTCTGAAAAAGAAAAATTGATTGAACTTTCAACTGATTCTGCTTTACAATCTGATTTCAAACAAAGAAATGTCATTGACTTCTGGGCAGCAGTGAAAGAAGAGTACCAAGAGCTCAGTGACAAAGCAATCAAATATTTATTACCTTTCACAAACACAGAGCTTATCAAAAGAGCATTCTCGTATTATGCATACATTAGATAGATAGATAGATAGATAGATAGATAGATAGATAGATAGATAGATAGATAGATAGATAGATAGATAGATAGATAGATACTCTATTAATCCCAAGGGGAAATTCAAGAATAAATATTGCAATAAGCTTGACGGAGCGCCTGATTTGAAATAATATCTGTCTTCATTTGAACCTGATTTTAAAAAATTCGGATCCTTTTCAAAACAAGCTCAAGGGGTGCATTAAGATTTTTAAGAGCCACGTTGGAAGACTTGTATATCAAGATGAATAATTGTTACGTACTGTCACACACGCGTGTTTAGGAGACAACTAAAGGGGTTGAATGAATGTAATTCCACGCCGGGCCAGGGGGTGGCGAAGTGTACTAATTCTCTCTCTCAATCCCTTGCAGACCATTCTCGGGAAATCCTGCCTGTTTCTGGGGTAGCCGGCGATGTCACTTCCGGTTCCGGACCTGATGACATCACTTCCCTTACTGGCCTATAAAACCGCCACCTTGCGTTCAGTATATCAGTTCTGTTTTGGACTCAGTTGTGTGAACATGTCTGTTTGTGATAAGCATTTTTGCAGCCAGGAAATATTATATGGGTGGCTGCCCCAAACCTTCGCTAGGTCTTTGTGTCGTTCTTGTGACAGTACTTTCATCATAAGTTAATGTGGGTAAAAATTATTTTAACGCTGTTTTTATTTGTTTTGATCTTATGTTAGGCTGCTATTATAAAAAATTGAAATAAATTGTGAAAAATGTCCATCCATCCATCCATTATCCAACCCACTGAATCCGAGCTCAGGGTCACGGGGGTCTGCCGGAGCCAATCCCAGCCAACACAGGGCACAAGGTAGGAACCAATCCTGGGCAGGGTGCCAACCCACCGCAGTGTGAAAAATGTAAAATCAAAAATAAGTCTATAAGTGTTATTGGGTTAATTTGAGTCGTTTGATTATTTAGCTACCCTAAGAAAAAAAAAAACTTTTTTGAGGGATGGGTGGGGGTAATGAAGAGAAGGGGGTACTCGTAAATGAAAAGTCTAATCAAGGGGTATGGGAGAGAAAGAAGGTTGGGAACTGCTGGCTTACATGATTGTTGAGTGAAAGATGACTATACTCGATGAGACTCGGCTGATGGATGAGGAGTTGCGCCTTCTATCGCTGTATTTAAGAGGTAAAAAAAACAAAGGAGAAGGTGGAATGTCAGATCAATTAACCGAGAACGGCGTAGGGAGAGTAAGAACACGTACTGCTTCATTTTATCCAGTGCGTTTTGCAGTTTCCTATTAGTTGTTCTTTTGAAGTAGGCCCATTTGTAATATTCTGATATTTCATTTTTTTTTTCAGTTTTTGCTAACCTAAAATTAAAACTTAAACCTCTGGCAGTGTACTGCTTACCTGTTCAGTATTTCATTGCATTTGAACTGAATACATTAGAAGAAAAGCTGAGGTGTTCTAAAACGTTTGACTGGTAGTGTATAGCATACAATGGACTAGCATACTGGATGTTATTAATGCACAGAGCATGGTGGTGAAGTAGACAGCTTACTCTTTAGGGACAAGGTTTAATTTCTGGATGTTCTCTGCTTATTGAAAGCATTTTGGCAAACTGCTGTAGAAATGAATAATGCATTTTTATTTATTTATTTTTTTTTTTTTTAGTATTCTGGCACAACTCATCATATTGATCAACTACACTTTAAAAGATGACTTGAAATCCATAGAATTGAATGCAGCTAAGCATTAAATGGGAAAACAGGATATTCTTGGTTGTTCCTCAGAGGCAGAGCTGATCTAAATTACCCAAGATGCCTTTTGGGTTGAAAGCAGGCCACTAGTTTATGGGAATGTAGCTAATTAGTAGCTTTACACACCTCGCTTATATGAAGCACTGTAGTGTTTGTATATAGCTTTTGATATTTTTATTAGCAGAAAAAAAATATATTAATAGAATGAAATAGTTCTGATAAACAGCAAGCCTGTGTTTTTGCTTGAAGCAGAATTTTGAGTAATTTTTCAAAGTGTGCAAGCAGCATATTAAAAATCTCAATTTGACTTGCCAGCATATTACAGTTAGATGCCTGCTGGTATTCTGCTCCACACAGTAATTTCAAATCAACTAAGAAAAAAAAAAAAATGCAAAAAATCCAGATATAATGAGGACAGATAGAATTGCAAGAATTTATAAGCTGTCAAGTCAGTTTAATGGATTTATTTTCCTTCCCTAGAATTTTACACCCAATTACAAAGTTGCAGTGATGACACTGAAGATAACTTTCCGTCAGTCGGTCAATCAACATCTCATCCATTCTTTATCAAATTCCATTATAGGGTATGAATTGCAGCTCTGGACACAATCTGGCTGGTTGCACTTTGTGGCTGGGATGTATTGTTAATACTGGAGGTTCTCGGCTGGCGATGCAGCATATTTCAGGCTCACACAGAGGCTTTTGGGAATTGTGGTGTTTTTAGACATCTCTGTGGGAACAAGGGTGACTTGGAATTGCTTCTCAGAAGGATGGATTGGCAACAGAAGTACCCATGGGAATAGCCTTGTAAGTGTATCAACCTGCTTAGTCAAATACCCCTAAGAAAGAAGACATGGTAGGAGCTTGGAGGGCACGGAGGAAAACGAGGACAATATACATTGAAAAAGATGGGGCAGTAGGAAGGAGCATTACATTCTACTGGGCACAGATCATTGAAGAGTACAAGAAGGCCCAGGGACGCTTAGCCTGTTCTTATTTTGTTTCTCCTTTTTGTATAGATTGTGCCCTTCTGTTTCTCCCCCGGTGATATATTTGGTTTCGGATTAATAAATTAGCTTATTCATCTGTACTTATGCCTTTCTTTGACTGCAGCACACTGATAAGGGTTACATGATTTTCTCATGACAGCACTGTATACAGACAAAATAAAATAATACTGTCCCATCTCTTGTCATTAACACTTTTATTTGTTTTAATGCTCTCAATTAACCTAAGTGCCTTGAGCATGGGAAAGGTGCTATATAAATAAAATGTATTTATTATTGTTATTAACATGCATTTTTTGAGAATGTGAAATAAACCAGATTAATTAATATACACCCATAGTGAGAATGTCCATATTTCATACAGAAATGAAAGAAGTATTATTGAAACTTGTATTAAAACTTTTTGAATGCTGAGCACCAACATAATGATTCCAGCTGGCCCAGTAAGGCTATTTGTTGTTGTGAAATATAGCACACAAAATGGCAAAAAGGGGTGAACAGGCCTCCAAATAACTTGAAAACTTGACCAGAACTTCACTGCTCAGCCTCAAAAACAGGCCTCAACCCCAGGCAGCCAGACTCCAAACTCAAAAGGCAGGTTTCAAAGAACTGCACAAGTGCAAAATGGGGCTCAGGTATTTAAAAGTAACAAAAATGCCCTTCAAGAGAGAGAAAACTATGAAACCCCTGGACAATGAAAACTAAAAATCTTTACAAATGAGTTATTGAGAACTACCTAGCAATAAAAAAACGGGTCCACTGTGTTATACTACCTTGTAATAATGAAAAACACAGGAGTTTTGCAGAAACACAGACAGTAGGTCAGAAAACTTATTTTAGAGTAACGTTAATGTTGCCAAATTCTAAAGAAGGTCTGTACAGTTCCACACAAGAAAAATATTATTTTTCTGTCATAAATTAACATTACTCCTTGTGCTAGATGTTAGTTTTTTTTATTATGGAGAATTTATTTTGTGGCATTTTAATCTGTTTTTATTATTTGGACAAAGTGTAAACATGATGTGTATAATGTGTGAAGAGTGAAGTCCAAATATCAAATAAACACTTTCACATATTTGGACTTCAGTCTTCACACATTATACACTTCATGTCAATATTTTGTCAATTATTACTAAAACATGAAAAACGTTTCTGTTTTAACAATGTGTTTACATAGATTGTTGTAGACACGCAACACACATGAAATGTATGTATTCCAAATGACGATATATTATTTACCCAATACAATTCCAGGCACCTTACTCCCAGATAAACACTGAGCACTGCGAATCTTCTTTGTTACTTGAGCTGTGGCAGTGGAGGGGTGATGGGATAGCAGGCTGCTTGCTGCTTGTGCTGATCAACACATTTGCAACACAAAAGACGTTAATGGAGTGGTGCGAATAAATATAAGGTGGGCTGGGATTGCAAGGTTTTTTGTAGGCTTCAGGGATTCTAGTGTTAATAAATTTGCAAATCTTCTTGAAAATATGTTTTTGCCTTGTTATTCAGGGTTATTTAGTGTATACTGATGGGTAAAAATGATAAATGTATCCATTTAATACAAAATCTACAACAACGTAAAGTGTTCAGAAACCAAAGGGGTCTGAATATTTTCTGAATCCACTGTAGATCCTGCAGAATTTGTTTGATGAAATGTAAATTAAGAGAAACTGCATTTATGACTGAAGCCACAAAGCACTTCTTCACACAAAGGGATGTAAGTCACTGGAATGAATCACTAAGTTAAATAGAATCAGAAATTGTGACAACTTTTTAAAATGTTGATTTTGGGACACCTTAGCTTTTATTTTAACTAACCGATTGTGCTCGATGGGCTGAGTGGTTTCTTTTTCATTTATGAAAATTTTCATATTCTGATTATATAATTAAATTGTTCAAGATTATGAAGTGAATAGTCTCATGTTTAATTATTTCTGCATTAATTTATAATCTTAGCACTGAATTGCATCTGACAATCAGGGCCACACACTGAGACAGCCTACTCAGATGGATGCTAAGGGGAAAATGAGAGGAATTAGCAGGAATATTATCCTTTTATATTCATTTACCTGTTATTAACTTACTCGCTAACAATATATAAAGCAATATTTCTCAAGAAGAATATTTGTGAAACCATTTATTTGAGCCTTAAGTCCGACTCAACGCAGCACAGCTAGAGATGCCACGACTGCTGGCTGGCAGGTGGTAAACAGTATGAGTCTTGTTCTCTATAAAACACAAAAGCCAAATTTCACAGTTAGGAAAGAATAACCTCTTTTAAGAATGAGTCTAACATTAATCACTCAAAGGAATTTTCAAAATCTAGTTTACTTGGGTAAAAGGCATTATTTATTTCTGTGTGGGCTATAATTGTACTAGGATAAAATTTCACCCTATGTTATTCTTACTAGAAGTGAGATTAGAACATTCTAGACGAGAACAGGCCATTCAGCCCAACAAAGCTCGCCAGTCCTCTCCACTTATTTCTTCCAAAAAAACATCAAGTCGAGTTATGAAAGTCCCCAACGTCTTGCTGTCTTCCACAGTACTTGGTAGCTTATTCCAAGTGTCTATTGTTCTTTTTGTAAAGAAAAACGTCCTAATGTTTATGCGAAATTTACCCTTAACAAGTTTCCAGCTGTGTCCCTGTGTTCTTGATGAACTCATTTTAAAATAACAGTCTTGATCCACCGTACTGATTCCCATCCATCCATCCATCCATTGTCTCCCGCTTATCCGAGGTCGGGTCGCGGGGGCAGCAGCTTGAGCAGAGATGCCCAGACTTCCCTCTCCCCGGCCACTTCTTCTAGCTCTTCTGGGAGAATCCCAAGGTGTTCCCAGGCCAGTTGAGAGACATAGTCCCTCCAGCGTGTCATGGGTCTTCCCCGGGGCCTCCTCCCGGTTGGACGTGCCCGGAACACCTCACCAGGGAGGCGTCCAGGAGGCATCCTGATCAGATGCCCGAGCCACCTCATCTGACTCCTCTCGATGCGGAGGAGCAGCGGATCTACTCTGAGGCCCTCCCGGGTGACTGAGCTTCTCACCCTATCTTTAAGGGAGAGCCCAGACAGCCTGCGGAGGAAACTCATTTCAGCCACTTGTATTCGCGATCTCGTTCTTTCGGTCACTACCCATAGCTCATGACCATAGGTGAGGGTAGGAACATAGATGGACTGGTAAATTGAAAGCTTCGCCTTGCGGCTCAGCTCCTTTTTCACCACGACAGACCGATGCAGCGCCCACATTACTGCGGATGCCGCACCGATCCGCCTGTCGATCTCACGCTCCATTCTTCCCTCACTCGTGAACAAGACCCCGAGATACTTGAACTCCTCCACTTGGGGCAGGATCTCGCTACCAACCCTGAGAGGGCACTCCACCCTTTTCCGGCTGAGGACCATGGTCTCGGATTTGGAGGTGCTGATTCTCATCCCAGCCGCTTCACACTCGGCTGCGAACCGATCCAGAGAGAGCTGAAGATCACGGCCTGATGAAGCAAACAGGAGAACATCATCTGCAAAAAGCAGTGACCCAATCCTGAGCCCACCCAACCGGACCCCCTCAACGCCCTGGCTGCGCCTAGAAATTCTGTCCATAAAAGTTATGAACAGAATCGGTGACAAAGGGCAGCCCTGGCGGAGTCCAACTCTCACTGGAAACGGGTTCGACTTACTGCCGGCAATGCGGACCAAGCTCTGGTACTGATTGTACAGGGCCCGAACAACCCTTATCAGGGGGGCCGGTACCCCATACTCTCGGAGTACCCCCCACAGGATTCCCCGAGGGACACGGTCGAATGCCTTTTCCAAGTCCACAAAACACATGTAGACTGGTTGGGCAAACTCCCATGCACCCTCCAGGACCCTGCTAAGGGTATAGAGCTGGTCCACTGTTGTACTGATTCCCTTCATCATTTTAAACACTTCAATCCTCTTAATCTTCTTTTGCTTAAACTGTAAAGGCTCAACTCTTTTAATCTTTCCTCATAATTCAACCCCTGTAGCCCCTGTTTGATAGATCCCTGTTCTTTAAATAACACAGGGTGTCCACTCACACCTGATTGTCATCCCATTGATTGAAATCATCGGACTCGAATTTCACCTTCAAACTAACTGATAATCCTAGAGGTTCACATACTTTTGCCACTAACAAATATGTAATATTTGATCATTTTCCTCAATAAATAAATGACCAAGTATAATATTTGTGTCTCATTTGTTTAACTGGTTTCTCTTTATCTACTTTTAGGACTTGAGTGAAAAGCTGATGATGTTCTAGGTCATATTTATGCAGAAATATAGAAAATTCTAAAGGGTTTACAAACTTTCAAGCACAACTGTACTTAATAATAATAATAATGATAATAGTAATATTCCGCCAAGTGATACTGTGCTGATTTGATCGAGATGCATGAAGAGAAGAGGCATTAGGAGGCAGCACTAACCTGTTACTTGAGGTGGAATTGCAAGTCAAACAATCTTTGAAGTTGCTTCCCAGGCATACATGTGTGACAGTACATATCTATCTATATCTACATCAGGACAGGGAAGAACTGTCTCTTGTGGCCATGTACAGACCCAGCAAGCCAGCAGGTAGCATCCCTCGGGTAGAGATCCCATTTGTATATCTGCAGAACACTTTGGGAACTGTAGTCCTGTTGGACAGCTCTGTATGTGGATGCCACTAGAGTGACCTGAGGGGAGGGGACTCACACATTTTAAGGGGGTTCCGTCTGAGCCGGAAGAGCTTCGAAGGTGTAATTTGTAATGGCTGACCCCTTACCCAGCCGGCAACTACACCTCCAAGACCTGTGGCCTGGATAATTTACTGAGATGAACCTAACTATCAAGCTGTACCTCTTAACAAATTATACTTTTTCCCCACAATCGACGATGTAAATATAAGCACGCAAAAAGCAGATGATGTAAAAATAAACTGATTAAATGTATTAAATAAAACCACAAGACAAATGCAAAAATGGAAACATAAATATAAATATTCCTCCACCACATCAACAAAGAGACAACACCATATATAAATACAACAAAACCCTCCCTTGCCCCTGTAACATATAACACACAACACGAATAACAAAAATGAATGATATACTGAATGATTGTGAACTTGAGTCCGGTTATAAAAACTATCCTGAATACAGATGACTGAACTAGTGGTAAATGAGTCGTTTGATTTTCCCGGCAAATGGAACAACCTGACCGTGATTCCTCGGCGTATGGTGGATGGCGAATCGACCCCGGGGTCTCAGCAGATGAAGGATGAAAGCAGTCCGGCAAAATGAAAAACAAACTGGTGCAAAGGCGCGATGTGGAAAAACAGCAAGTAAGTTGATACGTGGTTGAAAATGAATGGTCTCCTTTTTCCTCTCTTCTCTCTTCCTCTCTCCTCTCTGATTACTTAAATAGTCCTTGTGACGGCTGTAATCGATTAATTAAGAACAGGTGTTTTCCAGGTTAGAGGCTGTGGTCTTCTTCCATCATCCGTCCCCCTTTACTGGGACGGCATTTCCTGATACACACACACAAACAGCAAACGGGACAATGGAAACAAGACGCACTTAGAACTGACATTTACTGTAACAACACTAACTATGTAGGCCCGCTACAAATTGAATACACTTCATTTGTACCCTTGATTGTGTTTGTGTACTTAACAATAATAATAATAATTCTGTACATTTACATATCACTTACCCATATAGTGATATAGTGTTATAGTGAGTGAAGAGCCAAATCAACCACCATGTTGTGCAGCATCCACCTGGATGATGCAACAACAGCCATTTATGCGGCGTTGGCTGTTAGGTGGTGAAGTGGTGTGACAGAGAGAGCGAGACACTTAGAGTCAGAGGATGATTAGGGGGCCAGAATGACGTGTCTGGGGCTCTGGGGCGCCCTCTTTTGGTCACACTTGTATGTACTGTATGCTGTTTCTCTGTTTATGTTGCAACATTAACCTTTGTGTTTGTTACATTTCACTTTTCTGTTATATTCATAATCACTATAAATTGTGCTGTGCTCATACGGGGGAATTATACTGAATAAAACTCAACTGAATTCAATACAATCTACACTTTAGAACATAATTTTAACAAGTAACTGAAAGCTCTTATATTTATCATTTTGCATTTTTTTTGTTACATACAGAACTTTTTTATTCTGTGAATGGTCCTACATAAAACAAGGATTAACTGAATGAGTGAAAAAAGAAAGATGTTACATTTATGAAGATAGATTATATTATTTTTGCCAGTGACTTTTGATGGTGCCCTTTATGAATGGAAATGTATAACATTTCATTGAATTACGTTTTCTTTAACAATTTTTGTAAGTACTTTGTGATACCAAGCAGTACGAATAGCATCAAATAAATTAATAATTTACCATGATATTAGTCTAATGAATGTGTATTGGAAAATGTAAGGTTGCCTATCATACGAGTCTTTATTCTTTAACAGTCATTCCGATGAAAGATATTATACACGGTCTGATAGTAATGCATTTTGATTGCCTGTAGAGAACTGTCAACAGTAATCAGTACCAAAGCCTTATATAAAATAAGATAACATAAAGCATAGCATTTCCAAACCTGCTTAATTCAGGAGAGTGCCATGGGGAGGCCAGAACCTGACTTGGCAGTACTGGGCACAGTGGAGGAAACACCTTGGACAGGGCATCAAATGATTTATTATTGATTCTTTACACACTCGCCGTTTTAATTGTGTTTCCTATGAAACGTGACACAAACAATATAGCTGTTTGTGACAGTGATCACCTTAAGACTAATAATATGAAATGAACATATCTGATTTCATAAAATAGAATTGTAGTGCCGGATGTGCTAGAATATAGAACACAAAGTGTGAACCACAGAAAACAGGTCACTGAGATGGGAAATGATTTGTCTGGCTCGGTTACACAATGTGTTTTAATGTTTCGAAGTAAACGGCAGTTACACATTTAAAGTGACACTGCCCTGCAACCAAATTGGGAAATGGCTGTAATTTAAAGGTCACAGCAATGGATCCTGCTTTGAAAAAGACAAGAATCCATTTGAGTTTCTTCAGCATAGTGGAGCAATCTGAACGAAACAAGCAGAGATTTGTGAAGAGACTCCGATTACAAGTGTCCAATGCAAATTTCCTGGATAATGGCTCAAGCCAGAGCTCATTGGGGTGTGATGGATGGCCGGCTGCATATTCCGGCCCTCACCCCCAGGCCGCCAGGAGGAGCTCTCCCGACAGCATGAACATGCCCCGAATTCCAGCAGGGCATCATGGACTTTGTAGTTTGTATACACAGCCCTGCTGGATACCATGGGGGCCACCAGGAGTCGCTGTGGGGAGACTGTCGGACTGCTATGTGCCCTATAACCTGGAAGTACGTCCTGGCCAGATGAACAGGAGGAATGACGTGCTTCCAGGTTGAAGAGAAGGACTGTTTACCCTGACCCAGAAGGAATAAGGACTTATGGGTAATGGAACAGAAACACCTCCGGGTCAGGGGGTAGAAAGGACTCTGGGAAAGCCCAGACATTGAGCTGAGCTGGGAGGTAGGGTGGTGAAGTGTCTGGGCGAGGAGGAGAGCGTATTGTGATTAGTGATTTATTGTATGTATAGTGTGGAGTGGAGGGTGGTTTGTGCACGTAGTTACAGTAAAATAAAGAAGTCTTGGACTTTTACCTGGTGTTTGGAGTCGTACCTGAGGGTTCAAGAGGTGGACAAAAGCCTCTACTGCAACAGGGGAAAGATGTCATATATACATGCTTTGTGCAGTGCTGTTACTATTTGTTATTAACCCTCCCCTATTCTGTTTCTCTTCTCGGTACTCAAATGTCGCACTTGTTGTTCTGCCTGCCTAAGTTAAAGTAATCTTTGATGGACGATCATAGGAATCATCAGGTAGAGGGGTCCTTTCATTGGATTGGCTGTCTCAGCTGTGGAATGGCCAATAGGGGAGGCAGCTTGATGGCCGAGGTCTCCAGGACTCCAAACACATCCAAATCATATTTATGTGATATCATCTACTGTTAAATTCTGCTCCGTACTTGTAATATTTTTATTTTTATACTGTATTGAGGATTGCTTGTGCTCTTTTCGGTGTATTGTATTGTATTGACCCCCTTTTTTGACATCCACTGCACGCCCAACCTACCTGGAAAGGGGTCTCTCCTTGAACTGCCTTTTCCAAGGTTTCTTCCAGTTTTTCCTTGTCTTCTTAGAGAGTCAAGGCTGGGGGGCTGTTTAAAGGCCATTGCGGCACTTCTTTTGTGATTTTGGGCTATACAAAAATAAATTGTATTGCATTGCTGTATTATTTTAAATATATAGACATGGTGTTCAGTCAAACTTCCTTACAAGTTTGTAGCTTGTTTTTGATTTTTCAGGGAAGGATCATTGAAGATAGAATTTGTCTGGCTTATAATTATTATAAATAAGAAAACTGTACTATAT